>NC_051214.1:3417551-3447551 GCF_015220715.1 Pygocentrus nattereri
CATCTCCAGCAGGAAACTTTTCCTCAAAACGAGATCAGTTTCTTGCAAAACATCTATGTTCGTCTTTTTACGAGGCTGAAGTCGCTTCCCATTCTCCAGCTTCTTGTTCGAGTTTTCACATTCCACCTTAAATGCTTCACCATTTAAGGAAGAACGGGAGAATTCGAACTAGAAGCTGCTAAATGAGAAACTTCAGCCGCGTTTCAGTATCAGGAAACCAGCTGGAGTGACTATAAAGTCCATTCGTCTCCAAATTATCGATGTTCGTCTTAAATCTCTCTCTTTGCCATGTCGTAGCTACTAGCTGGGCGAGACTGTTGTCCGTGTCGCTATGGTGACCTGCCGTCTGGGTTAAAGGGTGAATCAGCAGTTCTACATTAACTCCAGCGTTTAAGACCATTTACTGCTAAACTGTGTTGAACGATCAGCAGAACTTTACTTCATGACAAGGATTATTATACTTTTACAAAAATTCTAATTCTGCCGTGGAGTCGCAACAGGACAGTAAAAGAGCTGCATGTTGCAGAGCCCTGTCCTATTATCTTTGGGGTCAGTTTGACGCCATTCAGTGTTCAACATCTCTAAATAAATTAACGACATCATTTTTTGCTTCATATTTTTAATGAATAACCCTAATTTAATGGAAACAACTGGGTAAAAATCAAATGAACATCAGGATGGGTTTAATGTCCTGTACACATTCTGAATGAATCAATGTTTTGTGGTCAGTTTGAACCCAGACAGTTTTACCTTTAAAAAAAAAAACAAAAAAACTAAGAAATCAGCATTTCACACCATCGTTTTGGTGTCTTGGGCGATACTAAAGTCACTATAACACGCAATTTTGCAATCTTCAAAAACGTCCCTATGCTTTCGGCCCTAACCCAACACAACCATAGTTGTAGTAGTGCAAGAACCACTAATAGTTCACCGCACATGGTGGAGGGGAGAACGTAACTCCCACCATAAACGGCTGAATCCAAGAATAAAAGATGTTAGTAAATTTGAGGATAACAGGAGGGTTAATTACCTGACTGCTACAAAGGCAACAGTAACCATCTGCACTGCATCACTGCATAACATCACCTCCTAAGCTTTTCATTAAAAATCACTCCCCCCTCACCATGGAACTTGTAGAGGCCTCCAAGGTGGTCCAGCAGGGTCTCCAGGGACTTTGAGACAGGCAGCAGCTCTAGGAAGCGATGGATGACGATGTCGAAGACGGGTAGGAATCGCAGACACACGTTCCCGAAGTAGATGGGCAGGTACTGCGGCTGGAGCTGCACTGGGGGGTTCACCTGCTCCGCCAGACCCTCAAAGTACAGCTTCTCTGGGTACTTCTGCAAGTGGAGAGAGTAACAGAGAGAGAGAGAGAGAGAGAGAGAGAGAGAGAGAGAGAGAGAGAGAGAGAGAGAGAGATGAAAGCTGCCACCAATATGGATCCTGATTTTAATTTAAATATATAAGTTAAATGTAAATTTATACGGTCAAAACTGAAACAGACTCCAGTTTCAGCTAAACAGTCGTTTACTGACTGATGCAGCTGTCAATCTACAACTGCCACATTCATCAAATGAGCAAATCCTAAGGTGGACGCATTTTGACAACGCGACAAAGTGAGCGGAGATCAACTTTATGCAAATAAGGAGTGAAACGACAAAGAAGGCTGCTTCCTATTTCCCCCATTATATCAAAAACAGGACTGGTAAACAGCAGAGGGCGCCCACGAGTGAGTCCTCAATGAACGGGAGTGAAAGGAGCTCAACGGCTAAAAACGAGAAGTTAAAATCATTTCTAATCACTCGCCCAGAACTTTCCATTAGCTTTAGAAAGTAGACTCACCTGTGTGTTTCCTTTTTTCTACCACAAACAGAAGGACACTAACATTACTGCTACTGACAGCTGATTGGTGGGTGAGCGCAGCAGCTCGTTGGCTGTTCGCGGTCACTGACGTCATGAACGTACATGAGGCGGCGTTTCAAACTCAGATAACGAGTTTAAAAGCTATTAAAAATATAAAAACAGCTGCTCTGTGTTCAGGAAATGATCGTATTAATTTACATTAATATATTTAATCATTTATAAACTAAGATTTTGCTCAAATGCTTCAACTTGCATTCATTTTGGTCTCGCTCGGTGGCGCCCTCTAGCGTTTGAGAAACCTGGCAGACATTACAGATTGGCTCTTCTCCTCTCTATGCTCCCTTTCTGGTTCCTAAAAGTTGTTCCTACTAGAGATGGAATAATGGTGGTGCCACAAAGACAGTAATCAAAAAGACCAGACAGCGTTTTTCTTTATTTTAATTAAAATAATGAGCGACTTCTCACGAGGATTTCTCATTTTGGCGGGATGCATCTGATTTGTGCTTGGCGTCAGTGAAACCATAGCAACTAACGGAACCAACCGGAGTTCAGAAACGCCAACCGGCGATGAGCGCTCAGCGGTTTGGCCGACAAGCAGTGAAGAGGCACTGCCGGTGTGACCGCAGGGTAACGGTGGTGTGTGCTGAAGTGAACCGGTTAAGCCTGAATTGCTATAAGCAGCTGCTGAATCTTAGCAGATTCTACTGCAGTCTGACTGGAGCAGGATCACAAACTCACCAAAGCTGATTTTACAGGCCAAGCGAGTCAGTCGCACCCGAGGTGGAGCTCAGGACGGCTCATTCCACATTCTCACTCGAGTTCACTCTGAAGGATGAAGGCTCTCTCTCTCCAGAGCAGCAGAGCATGTATTTTTCATCTCTTCGGCAGAAACTCTACCATTTCCAGTTTTCTAGTTTGACCTACATTTCAAATAATATTTTGCACCTAAGCAGAATCCGATTTGTGATCTCTCTCTGGATTGTTGAGCCTGGTTACTTCCTTCAATAAACCTCTATACAGAACCATCCATCCATCCACCCCTATATATATATATATATATATATATATATCCATATATAGAACCATGAACACTCAATGAAGCATCTGCATGTTTAAAGCGTTCTTCAGACTCAGACTTAGTTTCTTAGATCAGAGAAAGGTCTAGAAATCCGATTCAGAAGTCTGATAAAGAGGCTGGATTTGAGCTCAGTAGTCAGGTTCCTCAGGGCTGTGAGCTCTTACTCTGATTTCTTTCATTTCTCAGTCTGAGCATGAGCGAAAACAGACGGTACCGGGAATAAGTGACCAGCGTCGCCGCGAGACGCACCAAAACACTTTTGGAGCAACCAAATACATGCTTGACAAAATGAAGGACTTAAATATTCTTTATCTTCTAGATGATGTATGTGCGTAATTTCAGGGAAAGTGACACGATTTTTTTTTAAAAACCTTTATATTAAGTTTGTCGTCTTCTGTGCGTTTACTGGCTGGTTGTAAAGCAGAAATCTGATTACTGTCTGACTCATGTAGAACTGGAGGTTCCCCATTATCTGAATACTCAAAAGTTACTTTTTTGCAGTTATGGGATTATTAAGCACATGTAAACGTATTAATCAGATTACTGAGAAAATCAGATTTGCTGCAGTTATGGGATTATTAAGTGCAGGTAAACGCACTCATTGTTGTGGGGTATAAAATAAGGGTAAAAAGAATCATAAACATTTAACAAAAACAGATCAAACTGAAATGCCTCCCCCAACAATCCCAGACATTTTTAGAGCTTGAATATCAAAACGTTTTTAGGCTTTTTAAGGTTTCACAGGGACATAATACACAAATGTCCAATAAAAACACAAAGTTTAAGTCTACCAAAGGTTCTTAACCCCACCTGAATCACTTTCCTCACATACCCTTTGTCCCACTGTCAGTGGAGGAAACGGTGTACGCTGCCACATGAGGGGACGGATACATCCAGTCCCTTCACTGCTCCAACGGGTCAGGGTAAGGGGTCAGGAGGTGGTTTGGGATTGAACTTTCCTTCACTAACATTTACCACAGTTGCACAGCGAGCAAAGCGAGGGCAGACACTGTAACTTCTGAAATGTCAGCGCAAATAACAGGGCAGAGGAGAAAAAAGAGCCAGAACTGAAATGTTGGTATTTCAGAGGCTGAACGCAATCTGGATGATAAGGGGCTCTGAAGGGCTTTCTGTTCTGAAACGTTCTTCATTCGGCTGGGAGTATCTATTCAGATAAATGCAGCCAGTCTGGAATACATTATTAATACATTCATCAATTACAAACACCCACCTGATTCTCTCTGGAATGGCAGGCAATTGAGCTGGTCACAGGAGCACTCCACCAAAAACTGCCAGTAATGAATGCAAGCTAGTGACGTCCAGCTGGCACGAGAGGCTTTGAGCAGCGCCAACAAGACCCTTGCTGCTAACTGTGTGCTGGGTAAAGTGATCCCTCAGATCTCGATGTGTCTGCAATCCCATTATCCCAAACATCATTAGAGCCATCAGAATTAAGACCTAGAACGGCTTCAGATCATCGCTGTCGCCTGAACTAAACTTCGTGTCGGTGTTTTTCGGTTTTTGACATAATTTGAAGCCACCTGTTGCCCTTTACATCGTGTGCAAATGTCATGATGAACGGACTAAAAGAAACAGCTCAAAATTACTAGGACAAAATTCTGGTTCCATTAAAAGTAAAGAAGGTTTTTTCCTTCTCCTGTAAAAGTTCTGATTTTGGAGGTTTTTGAGGTTTTGCTCCGACAGCAACATCGTATTAGAAAACTAGCAAATGCCTCTAGAATCATTCACAGGTCACATGTTAAACCATTAGGATCCTTTACAGCCCGTGTGTCAAACACAAGGCCCGTGGGCCAGATCAGGCCCTTGACACAACTTTCTATTGTGTAGGTTTTTTGTTTTTAATCTAGTATTTAAAATTTCTTTTAATATGAGTCTGTTTTACAAATGTGCTGCACTACAGTCCCCAGCATGCACTGCAATGTTATGTTCACTATGTCCTGCTATGATGTCTGGTTTGGAGACTGTGGCTCTGTCTAAAAGACAGGAGGCTGAGCTGGAGGTGGCGGAGATGAAGATGCTGAGATTTTCGTTGGGAGTGACAAGGATGGACAGGATTAGAAATGAGCAGATCAGAGGGACAGTGAAGGTGGAGCAGTTTGGAGATAAAGCCAGAGAGGCCAGGTTGAGATGGTTTGGACATGTGTTGAGGAGGAATAGTGGATATATTGGGCAAAGAATGTTGGAGATGGAGCTGCCGGGTAGAAGGAGAAGAGGTAGACCTCAGAGAAGGTTTATGGATGTAGTGAAGGTGGACATGGAGATGGTTGGTGTGAAAGTAGAGGAGGCAGTGGATAGGGCGAGATGGAGGCAGGTGATCCGCTGTGGCGACCCCTAAAGGGAGCAGCCGAAAGAAGAAGATTTTGTGTAAAAGCCCCTCAAATGAGCAGAACGTGTGTTTTATGATCTCCACATATCACTACATGCTTACAATTTACT
Organism: Pygocentrus nattereri; assembly: GCF_015220715.1. NCBI lineage: Eukaryota > Metazoa > Chordata > Actinopteri > Characiformes > Serrasalmidae > Pygocentrus > Pygocentrus nattereri. The sequence goes on from NC_051214.1 coordinate 3,422,950, forward strand.
GCTGAAAGCCAAAAATCTCCAACGCTCTTTGTGCTATTTTATAAAAGTGATGTTTCCAGAGCAAATCACTGAAGAGACGCCGTCTGTTTATAGTTTAGAGCCCAGATTTGGGGAAAAACGGGTCGACTTTCAGTAGAAAAACAAACTGAGTTCAGCTTCTTTTATTATAAGGGTTTAAAATGACATCACCGTCTATTAGACTGGAGAGAAGAGCTACAGCCTCACACGACGCCCAGCTTCTGAATGGAGCTTATGGAATATGAACGTTATGAAGAACATGAGGTGTGTTTTGGACCCACCGGTGGTCCCGAGTAGATGAACAGGCTAAACGAACTTGCAGTAAAGAAAGGATGGCAGGAGTCTAGTTCAAGAAGATAGGTAGGTTTAAGAGACTGAGCTCCTGGGGGCGTTTAAATAATGAATTTTTAATGTACTCATGTAATATTTCAAGGTCTACTACAAGTGCCTGCATTTTACAGTTGATGTTTTTGCGAATTTTAAATAAACAATGTCCAGTTGTGGTTACAGCACATCATTAATTAAAAATGAAATAAAACATTTTTTTTCTGTGGGCCACAGACTTGTTGAGATCGACCCTTTTACTCGCCGAGTTTGACAGCCCTGTTTTACAGCGTGGTCTCGACCTACCAACTAAAGCCACCAGGAACCACGAACATTAAGGAACACTGAATGTTTCCTATGTTTCTGTTTCTCAGAGAAAGCAGAAGACAGGACAGAGCAACCTATGAAGGAGCAAGGACTTTTTTGGGGAGGCCCTTGTTGGTGGGATCTGCACTGGCGTCTTGGGTAAAGTTACCTTATGGTAGGTCATGTGCTTGTTGTGCCAGTCACTCTGCAGCCAGTGTTCCGGCGCGTTCTCCTTGACGAAGTCGCTGACGCGGTTGCGGAAGTCGTTGGGCTTGAGGAGAAGAAGCTGAATGATGAAGTAGCAAACCTGCGCCTCGTTCCCCTCGTGACTCCTCATTGCCTAGGCAACAACAAAACAGAGAGGAGGGGGGTGAACCTCAAATTCCCACAGAAAATCCTCACAAGGCGGCACAACATCCGAGACACGACTCTCAATTCGAGGACCCGAGACTTTTCGGCTGGATCAGCGACACTTTCCGCGAATAGAATTCGTCTCGAAACATAAAAAATTGTAGCAAAAGTATTGTAAAACTGTCATTAAAGTTAACCAAATAATTATATATATATAAGAATTATTTAACTAATAAATAATAATAAAAATAATTAACTAATAAAATAATTTAAATTATTTACAACTATTAACATCCAGAAATTTTTCACAATTAATAAAATTCACAATTAATAAAATTCTGAACATTATTTCCCCACCTCAAGTGGACAAAACAGAGACAATTTGAGCTGGTTTTATCATAAATGACTGTGTTGTCAATATTAATGCAGTGCAAAAAAACTAAGTATAATAAAACTGAGCAGAAGGGAAAATAGAAAATTTGCTTTAATCAAAATGATTTTTTTATTAAAATCTTTGTTTCAAGCCATTTTTACTTTATTTCCACTGAAAAGAAGAAGTTTTAGCCATGCTGCTTGATCAATTTTTTGTGCGTAAACCGAGAAAACAGAATACGAAGACTGACCTGTCTGACGGTCATCGTGGAGAAAACAATGTGATGCAACTTCCCGTACATTTCATAATAAATGGAATGTTCCATTTATTTTACGAGGGAAACCGGTTTTGAGAAACAAGGTATAAAATGTGTTAGACAGGATAAAATCCCCTTTTCTGTTGAATGAAATAAATTCAAAAGGAAAAAAGACCCTAAATTCATTTAAAATGGAATAAAATGAAACTGGTGCCTGTGTAAGATTTCAATGAACATGCTTCATAAAGAAGGTCAATGTCAGTGAGGTGGGATACAGACATTTTAGATGGTTTTGATCATTTACGTGATCATTTTAATCATTTCATTTTAGGTTAAAGTGCTGAGGCCACACTTTTTACAGAAATCAAACAACTACAATCACTTTATTGCGCTTAAAAAGGTAACAGGACATAAATGAAACTACTGATGGAAAGTGGCCAGTATAGTTTCAAAGGACTACGTGGTCGTACTTGAAGATTCTCAGGAGCATAAAAATGTTCATTTGAGCTCTAAACTCCTCTAACTGTAGAAAGTTGACATATTTGGTGAATTTTTGAAATAGACAAAACTGTCAGAACAAAACCTTGTTTTTCAATTTGTGTCATAAGTTGAAAGTGCCTGTTGTTCTTTACATTGGGTGTAAATTTCATGATGAATGGTCCAAAAGAAACCCAAAATGACTTGGGAAAAAATTCTGGTTCCATTGACTTCCATTAAAAGTAAACTAAGTTTTTCCCTTCTCCTGTAAAGTTCCCATTTTGACAACAACTTTCATTACATATTTTATTATTTATAATTACTTGGCATTTGTTTTCTTTATGCCATATAATGTACATATGCCATAGTCACATATACAGTACTGTAGCTAAAATTGCAGAAAAAACGTTTTATTTATTTATTTATTATTATTACCTCAAAATATGGCCTCACCCTTTACACATAACTATGGGGACGAGCTCTTCTGTGGTGCTTGGAAATCTATACGCTTGATTTAAAAACCTATACTGCTAAATTGAGGCTCTAGAAGGTGTTAAAATAACTTAGTTTTATTTTAAAATATAAATAAATTGTAAATAAAACCCCAACGTGCTTTTTCAAGTGTAATAGATCTGTAAACACTAGTGACACCGTAGAATGACCCAAAAAATAATACAGAAACTTTCTGCCTCGTCTTTTAACACCACTAAGCAAAAACAACTGATCTGATTCACCACAGATTCCCCCAGCTCAGCGTCTGAGGCCCCTTCAGCCTCTCTCTATCTTTAAAACTCATACAGCACAATGTTATCGTTTCTTTTTGGTACAGGATGATGTTTTACTACCACTGAGACCAGACAGCTCTGATACATCAGCACATACAGTGTAATAAAACCCTGTTCAACAAAAGCCTCATTTATCAGTAAAGGCCCGTTCTGCCGGGGTCACATGCTGACAGCAGGGAAAGCGTCCCTGGTAATTATTCCTGACGTTCTCCATCGATTAGGAGCTGACAGAGAGCGTGTTGTGTCCGGGGAGAAGTATTGAATACTCGGCTGAAGCTCTTGCCCCACAGGTGGTTCACAGGGGAACAAATTAGGGCAGATGTGTTGAGCAATAAAATGACAAACACCTGCACTGATTTTCTTTTTTCCCTCAATTATTTAACACTTTGATGGAAAGTGTGCGCTACAGGCTATTGTACATAGAACCTTTTTAAAAAGGGTTCTACACAGCGCCCAAAAAGGTTGATCTACTGTTACAAGCTTGACACCTTTACAGTATAAGAACCTATTTGGGTGATTCTATACTCTATATAGAACCGTATATAGAGACGTAAACGTTTTTAATGAAACATGCATTTTACTAAACGGCTGCTACAGAACATCAAACCACACGCTGTCAATCACGAACATCCACTAAAATATGGAATTTAACACTTTTGTGTTTCTATTTTTCACAGTTGCCTCGGAATAAAGTCGGTCACACCAGTGACGTCAGCTAGAAGCTTCATATGAGATCATGAGCTGAGTGAGAAGATCTCTGAGAGCTGAGAGACACAGTGGACTCACCATGAGCTTTTCTTCAGAGATCCTCAGAAAACAGGTCGAAGGAGGTCGAGTGACGTCATCGGTGTGACTTTTATTTCAAAAATAAGAGTTTTTTTTTGTTACACAGTGACACCAGTGACTCGACTCCTGGGGGACTTTCATTATATATCTTATAATATTTATTGGGCTTTTGTTTTCTTTGTTATTTAAATCATATATCCCAGTCATGTAGAGATTATTGTAGTTAAAACTGCAGAAAAACGTGTTTTTTACCTCAGAATAGGACCTCAGCCTTTACACATGACTGCAAGGACGAGCTCTTCTGTGGTGCTTGGAATTCTAGATTAATTGATTAATATAAAAACCAATATTGCTAAATTGATGCTCAAGAAGGTCTAAGTGGTGAAATCACTTATTTCAAGTGTAATATACCTGTAAACGCTAGGGACACAAAAACTGACGTTTCTATAGAAAGACTAGACGTTTCTGGACGTTTCTGGACAGATTTTATGACCACAGACACACTTTCGGCGTGTTCCTCACCAGACAGAGGATGAGGCGGTCCAGAGTGACGATGTTGTATTTCCACACCATGTCGTTCAGGATTTCGATGCATTTGTTCAACTGCTGCCCCCCCGCTGACGTGGAGAACTCGTACACCAGGAAATCCGCAAACGTCCGGACGTGTGCCACCAGCGCGCGTGCGCCTATCCGCTCCAGAACCCTGACGGACAGACGGGAGGAGAGAGGAACGAGGAACAGCGTTAACCCAGCAGAGGACGGGTTACGTTTTCATTCCTAACAAGCAGATTTCTCTCTGGGGCAGGAGAGCAGTTCAGCCATATTCCCAAAAATACTTGACTTTTACAACCCCATTTCCAAAAAAGTTGGGACGCTGTTCAGAACGTAAAGGAAAATGCTACAAAGACAACATATCAAATGTTCAAACTGAGAAACTTTGATGCCAGCAACACGGGAGCCTGTTCACCGCCGTGTTTCATCACCAGCACTCTGGAAGTGTCTGGGAACTGAGGAGACACTGCTGTAGTTATTTTACATTCATGTTGATACAGGATTTTGGCTGCTCATCAGTTCACAAGGGTCTTATTTGTCGTATTTTTCATGTCATAACGCACCAAATGTTTTCAGTGGGTGACAGGTCTGTCAGTTTAGCACCCGGACTGGCCCAGAGAAGGTGGCAGTGTTTCTGGATCCTGTTTATATTTGGGTTCTTCTTTGTGTTTTAGAGTTTAACAGCGTTTGTGGATGCAGTGATGAACTGTGTTCACAGTCCGTGGTTTTCAGAAGTGTTTCTGAGCCCATGCAGTGATTTCCACCACAGAATCATGTCTGTTTTTAATGCAGTGCTGCCTGAGGGCCCAAAGATCACGGCCAGCAGATACTGGTGTTCAGCCTCGTCCCTCACAGACAGAGATTTCTCCAGATTCTCTCACTCTTTTAATGATATTCTGCACCGTAGACGATGAAAAACGAAAGTTCTTTGCTGTTTTGTGTTGAGAAACGTTCTTGAATTGTTGCTCTATTTGATGGTGCAGTCTTTCACAGAGTGGAGACTCCGCCTCTGAGATGCTCTTTATACCCAAACTTGTTACTGACCTGCTGCCAATCAACCACCAGGTATTTTTTTTTAGCATTACACAACTTCACCAGCCTTTTGTCGCCCCCATCCCAACTTTTTTGGAACGTGTTTATTGCCATCAAATTCAAAAATGCCATATATTCTCCAAATACAATAAAATTTCTCAGTTTCAACATTTGAATTGTAGTCTTTGTGCTATTGTCAACAAAATGTATGGTTTAAATTATTTGCACATCATTGTATTTTGTTTTAAGGGCGGCACGGTGGCGTGGTGGGTAGCGCTGTCGCCTCACAGCGAGGAGGGCCTGGGTTCGATTCCCCGGCCGGGTGACCAGGGTCCTCTCTGTGTGGAGTTTGCATGTTCTCCCCGTGTCTGCGTGGGTTTCCTCCGGGTTCTCCGGTTTCCTCCCACAGTCCAAAGACATGCAGTCAGGCCGATTGGACATGCTAAATTGCCCCTAGGTGTGAGTGTGTGAGTGGCTGTCTGTGTCTGTGTGTCTGCCCTGTGATGGACTGGCGACCTGTCCAGGGTGTATCGTGCCTTTCGCCCGAAGACTGCTGGGATAGGCTCCAGCACCCCCCCGCGACCCTGACGGAGAAGCGGCTTGGAAAATGGATGGATGGATGGATGGATGTATTTTGTTTTAATTTACATTTTGCAGGGCGTCCCAACTTTTTTGGAAATGGGGACGTATTTAACTTTCTCCAATGGACCTTTCCGCTGACTGTACTGGTAACAGTTGTGCTGTAATGCTTTTGGCAAACCGAGCTCTGCTTAGCAGTGAAGAGTCTGACTTGGCAGTCAAGGCAAGATGTCCAGAGCTCTAAATAAATAAATAAATAAATAAATAAATAAATAAATAAATAAATGCGTAAAAAACATACTGAGCAAGGTCAGTAATATCACTTATCAAGCTGCGGCTATTCAGTGACCATTTGCACTGAATCTGTCAGCTGTCATGTTTTATTCTGAATTCATGAATAATAACTATTAGGACAGTTTTATGCACAAGAGCCACATATGCTGAGTAGCTGCTCACATCAACTTATTTAGGTTCTCTCTTTGTATATGCGCATATTCATTTAGGCCAGAACATCATTAACATAAAAAAATACATACATACATAACGATATATATTCAATCAGGTGACTGGTTCTGTATGTATTACGGAAATACAAGAAGAATGGAACGGTTCTTCAAGTGTTCTTCAAAAAAGATTCCCTTTTATAGAACCATGAACACCCAAAGAACCATTTCCAAACATGCTTGAAAGGTAAAATGGCTCTTCAGATTGACGAAGAACGTGCTGAATATGGTTCTACATAGAGCCTTTTTGAAAGTGGTTCTGTATAGGCACCAAAAAGGGTTCTTCTCATAACAGCAGATCCCTTTTGGTGCTATACAGAACCGTATACAAGTCAAGGCAAGTTTATTTATATAGCATTTAAAAAGCAAAGGAGACGAGTAAATCAAAGTCAAGAACAGAAATTAAAAAACGTGATTAAAAAACAGACTTTAAAAGATAAAAATCATAAAATTAAAAATGAAATTAGGATAGTTAAAAACCGAATTAAAAAGAAATTAGGATCAACTGTGGATAATTAAAAATCAAATTAAAAATGTAATTAGGATGATAATTTAATTAAAGATTGAATTAAGATAATTAAAAATCAAATAAAAAGTGCCATTACAGAAGAGAAGGGCTAGAAACGTGAGCAGTGTTGTAAACTGAGCTGAACAGCAACACATTCTGAAGAACCACTTTACCATGCAAATGGTTCTTTTGAGTGTTCGTGGTTCTATATAGAATCAGCGTCTACACCAGGTGTCGCAACCCAAACGTTAAGAAGAGCCATTATGTTCTTTGGATTGGAAAATAAAAATAAAAAAATCAAACTTCGGGAGCCACAACATTTTATGCCCATTTCATTTATGTACGTTTTATTTAAGCATCTTGGCTGTAAATATGTCTCAGTATGTGCTGATGTACCAGTACAGGCTAAAAAATATAAATAAAAACTCCCTTTGCTCTGCTTTAAGCTTTAGCTCAGCTGTAGCTGCTTCTCATTCGCAAGCTTTCTGCTCCAATTTTCCCGTTCCACCTTAAATGGTGCTTGAGGTGCTAGAATGTAACTGCCGCAACATTTAAGGTGGAACGGGAAAATTCGAACGAGAAGCTGGAGAATGAGAAACTTCAGCTTTGTGACTTTTTAGTGTTGGCCAGTTTCTCGTTACAGATTAAACGTATCAGGAAACCAGCTGGAGTGACTATAAACACTAATCAGTCCAAATGTTCTCCAAATGATCTCCAACTTACCGAAGTTAATCTTAAATCTCTCTCTTTGCCTGTTTTGTTAGCTACTAGCTGAATGAGAGGGCAATAGGGCAGTAAAAGGGCTGGATGTGGCTCCAGAGCTGCATGCCGCCAACCCCTATTCTATACTGAAGAACCCATGAAGAACCACCTCTTTAAAGAGTGTAGGCAACTCATTGTTAGCAGTGAGGTAAGTGAGTATTGGGCAGACCAGCTTAAGTTTAAATAGCCCTTATGGTGTCCCAGTGTGCGCAAGAGAGCATCATAGCATCTCACAGGTATATGGTTTTGGAATCAAGAGCTTTAAGAGACTGTATATTTATGTTTTATGTAACTCGACCAGCAGAGACTCTGTTCATTACACTGTCTCGGAAAAACCTTGAGCTGATGAGCTTTACAAGCTCTCAAGCATTTAGAAACCCTGCGGTGCTAAACGTCAAACGCCGCTCTGCAAACAGCGAGTGTGTGAGTGCAGAGAGACTGAAAGCCTTCCATTAAAAGCCTTCTCACTACCCAGTGACGCACAGCCACGAGCAGAGAGCTGCTCTCATTCCACAGTGATGAGACAGACAGAGAGAGAGATAATGGGGGGAAGAGAGAGACAGAAACACTAGAAGAGACTGAGACAGGCGGAAAGCCAACCAGAGACCATTATGTGCTATTTTCTCAGGATTTTTTACTGAGAAGATACTAGATTGCATAAGCGACGAGAAAGTCAAAAGGAAAGTAACAGCTACAGAGAAAGTGTGACTCCTAACAACCACCTGGAAGAGCTGGTAGCCCCCCAAACTGCCCCCATCAGATAAGCAGCACTGAAAGCTTCCATCTCTGAGAGAGAGGAGAAGATCAAGCTGCTTCAGATCTGAAAACATCCACAGGTGTTCCTGTCCATCCTTCCACTGTGAGGAGACTGAAAGGACGTGTAGCTGATCAAGAAGAACCTCAGTGAGAAAAGGAGACGGACACACAGAACAAGGAAGCTGGACGATGAACTGGCCGTCCCGGAGTCCAGACCTCAGCACCACTGAATGGGTTTGATTACTTCAGTGAGTCCGTTTACATGCACTTAATAATCCGATAAGCTGAGAAAATCTGATTTTATCAGCCGTCTGATCAATGCAATTACATGCATTTGAGCAATCAGATAACGTCTGCATGAGTCAGACTTCCAGCTAATAAACTCACAGAAAAAGGCGCGACGCGAACGTAACAAACTCAAACTTCTTTACCTGAAAATATGAACATACATCATCTAGAAAATGACGAATATTTATATCCTTCATTAAATCAAGCATGTATTTGGTTTCAGCGCCACTCCAAAAGTGTTCTGCTGCGTCTCGCCGCGACGCTGCTCGCTTATTTCCGGTACCGCCGTCTGTTTCCGCACATGCTCAGACAGAGAAAGAAATCAGAGTAAGAGTTCGCTGAGAAATCTGATTACTGACCTGAAATCCAGCCTCTTCATCAGATTTTCTTTTGCGGTGTGCTGCCCACACAACCATTTGAATTAATCAGATTGCAGAAATTCAATTATGATTGGATTATCGAGTGCATGTGGATACACTCAGTGCCCCCCCCCCACACTTTTCTACTCCTCTCTGCCACCCCCCACTCCCCTTCATAGATCAGGTGCTTTGGTCTGAACACTGGCTGCCTTATCGGTGAGAACTCGTGCTCTGAGTCATAAGAGCAACAAAGACAGACACTAAAGACACTCAGTCCAACACAACAGGGCTCAGTACAGCCACCGCCAGCTGCAGCCACACAAACACGCCTGTTTCAAAACAGCCTGGGTGTGTAACGTCAGCGCAAGCGCCTATGATTATCATTTAATAGGTTGATTTTCATAAGTAAACAGATGAGTCCGCCTGATCTTCGCTTACCTTTTATGATATAAGATTAAGCTCAAGACATAAATCGTCTGTGTTGCTATGGTGACCAGCCGTCTGCGCTGATCTTCAGGGTTAAAGGGTGAATCAGCAGTTCTACATTAACTCCAGCGTTTGAGACCATTTACTGTGAAACTGTGTTGAAGGATCAGCAGAGCTTTATTTTACTGTAGTGGAGGATTATTTTATTATTACCTACTGATCTGATTCAGCTGTGGAGCCTCAAAAGGGCAATAAAAGAGTCTCATGTCGCTGACCCCTGACATAAGGGCGCCAATATGGAAATAATAAACAAATACAAGTTTAATTTTTCCAGTCGTCCCTCGTAATTACAACGTTAAGATCTACTGACTGTATCTTAGAATGCAGCAGCTACCTGAAGCCAATCTGGTTGATGTGGTCGGTTTCTAGAAGCATCTTCCAGAGCAGGCAAAGGAAGAGCGGAGGAGAGCCCTGCATGGAGAAGTGCGTGATGATGTCATTTTCGTTGGTCATGGACTTCCATTTTCTATATTCTTCCTCCACGTTCTTCTTCAGGTTGAAGCGGCTCTCCTGAGGAACGTTGTTCTGCTTGAAGAACGCCTGCAGTGACGACAGAAGAGAGGCAAGAAGGAATTTATGCACAAGGTGGCAACTGAAATTTCTACAAAACTACAAGGAAAAGCTGGAAATATGTTTCCCTGCAAACTACTTGATCACGGATTAAGGGCTGTCAGCATTACGTTACTGATATTACCAATTACTTTAAACTCTCTCTGTGACAATTATTATAACAACTACTATTAGTCATAATAGTGGCAATAGTAATAGCATTCGTATTGATAGTATTATTAATTATTTTGACAACAGATGAATCAGAGTTTTTAAAAAATGCCAAAACAATAAAAATAAGTGTGTAACAATGTATTGTGAAATAATTATATCACAATACAAAAATTGTGATCAAGGGGCAAAAGATCAGCACCAAACAACAACTGGCTCCAGCACTCATCCTGCATCTAGCTGTAGTATCATTAGTGTGCTATTACAGATCGTTTTTCTTTTTTTGAATTTTGCTCAAAACATAGTAAGAATATTGAATCTTGAGTCCAGTATTGTGAATCGAATCGAGTGCATTGTTACACCCCAAACAAAAATGCAATCTACACAATAACAAACTAAGCAGAGCCTTTGAGATTTCAAAATATTGATTTCACTGAAAGAGAAACTAAGAAACATTTCAAAAAACTTTATTAAAAAAAATATTTAGTACTTTCTTTTTATAAGCGCAGTGCAAGAAATATCAAGCCAAATGATAAATCTAGCTGATATAAATATTTCTCATTTTGGAAAAGCTGTAAGCTGATCATACGGCATTTTTAATAAAGTCAAATTATTTCAAAATATTGGCAAATAATTTAGCTTATTTTAAGAAATATGACAAACAAGAAAAAAATGATCTGCTAGTATACTGAGATAGTTTAACTAACTAAAATCACTTAAAATAAGTAAAAGTCTAGAAATAAGATAAGCTAATAAGCTTTCAACAATCAAAAAGTAAAGAATAATATAAAGAATATACAACAAAGTCCAACAGCGTTGTTCCTAGGTCAGTTTTTAAGTCAGTTAGCATAAAATTCTGGTACACTCTAAAATACAGGGTTATTTATTTAGTTCAAAAAATATGCAAATGCAAGTCATGTCCAAATACTGCACTGTTCTCTAAGTATTTTCATTTATGTTAAATATATGTTGCGTTCCACAGCAACAACAGCTTGTATGAAATCTCCTTTAGAATCCCACTTCTGTTAGAAATAAAGGCCGTTCTAAAAACTCAATGAGCTCTACTGGCCCCATGAGGCTCAAGTGCTTGGACCCCGATGATTGCCACTTCCTATATAGACTAAATTAATGGAAGCTGACTGTTTTGGCTGCTAACAATGACAATATACAGGTTAACCTTTTTGTTGCCCACCGTTTGAAAGCTACAGTCTAAAAAAGAGAGTTCTTCAAGGGGTCTAAAATAAAGAACTCTTTGTATGATAAAGGGCTCTTTGCATCATGAAAAGGTTCTTCGGATGGATGGAAAATTTGCTACAGACAGTTCTATATGGAACCTTTTTTGAAAAGGGTTTTTCTATTGCTACAAATTTGACCAACCGTTTTGGTGCTATATAGAACCATTTTCAAAAACGTTCTATGTAGAACCATCTACGGCACGTTCTCCATCAGAATGAAAAACCCTTTCATGAAGCAAAGATCCTGTGATCATGCAAAGGGTTCTTTGAGTGTTCATGGTTCTATATAGAGCCATTTGCCTTACTAAAGAAAACCTGAAGAAGCATCTTTTAAAGAGTTTATTCAATAAATAAATCTGAAAACAAAACCGGCGATATCTTAGTTCTGATTGGCCAATAAAAGCTGAATATTGTATTTGTGGGTTGGCTTAAACATGAACTGCTGCTGCGCTGTGTTTTAGCTTCTTTTCATCATTAGCTAAGGTGAGGTAGGCTTGTTCCTTTAAATGCCATTTTAGAAAACACTCTGCTGCCCGGCTTTAAATCACAGAGAGAGGAAAGTGTTTTTATCCCTCCAGGGAGCTCCGCTGTGTCTGGAGTTCAGCAGGCAGTCTGAAATGCACTGAGAGAGCGACACAAAACAAGGAATAACAGTTTTTTCATGTTTGGATGCCACAAACATACGGATGAAGCTGTAGATGCCACTCAAATTACTCCACAGCAAACTTCACAGAAGACTTCTCCTCCATGTCCTGCCTACAGAATCATACCAGCCGTGTCTCAGGCCCAGTCCCATTTCACCCCTCGCCCCTACCACTCAGCCCTCATCCCTCCGTTTTGCACGTTCATGACTGTCCAAATGGAGGTTTTTCGGAGACTCACTCCAAACAGAGTCTACAAAATAAAGAAAAACCAGCAAGACGGAGCAAAAGAGACCAAAGAAACCCACAAATGTGAGAATTTTCTCTATTAAAAAATGACGATAATCCCAGTTTTATCTTAGTTTAATGCTGTTTCAATGGATTATGGTACTTTTCTTCATAACAACTATAAAAATAATCAATAATAGCGTGCTAATGTCTTGGTAGCTATCTAGCTAATTTTGCCATTCCACCTTAAATAGTCCAGCAGTTCTGATGCCTGAAGCACCAGAATGGAACTGCTGCACCATTTAAGGTGGAACGTGAAGATTCAAACATGAATCTGGAGAATCTCTGATTTCAGCTTCATATCAGTGAAGAATTAGGGGGGGTGATAATAAATAATTGCCCCCCTCTTTGAAGGCGTATGATCCCTAAATGTAACTAAAGCCCAGCAGTGAGGAGCTGAACTTTCCCCTCCTCTGCTGTCCCTGCAGACGGGCAGGGTCGCCTACAGAGCGGCGCTAGTAGCTGTTAATGAAGTGATGCTCTTTTATCCGAGGGTCTCATTTCAGAGGGAAGATTTCAGTCACTTCCACTTGTAACTCAGTTCCAAGCCCTAATTACAGCCCTAAGGGCTTTTTTCAGGAACTTCTCAACTACAGCCTTAAGGGCTTCTTAGTATCTTCTCAACTACAGCCTTTAGGGTTTTTTTCCCAAGAACTTCTCAACTGCAGCCCTAAGGCTTCTCAGGAACTTAACTACAGCCCTAAGGGCTTCACAGGAACTTCTCACCTACAGCCCTAGGAGGTTTTCAGGAACTTCTCCACTTCAACACTACAAACTTCTCAATTTCAGTACTTTAAGCTTTAAGTACCAAAAGCAAACCCAGGCCTGGCTCAGGGCTGGAGGCGCTGGTGTCCATGCCGTCAATGATAAGGGTGTGGCCTACCTGCAGGGGAGCAGGGAAGCAGCTCAGGGTATGAGAAGCCCAGTTGTGAGGTGTGAAGTTCATGATGGTCTGCAGAATGTCCTTACACCACGTGCCCTGGATAGAGTCCGAACCTGTGAAGAAATCTAGACCAAGAGGAGACGAATGACTTTACCTAAAGCACTCTTATTAACCCCTCATAAACCTATATACATATTAGTTTCATTATAATTAACAAATAATTTAGTCATTACTGAACAATAAGTATTACGATAAATAATAACAAACCTAGAGTTCAGCATCAGAAGTAATGTACGTAATAAGCCTATATCACAGTGGGGAATAAATATATCCTACACACTTAAAACTGATGGTTCTTTAAGGGTTCTTTAGTAAAGAAAATGGTTCTACACAGAAATACGAACACCCAAAGAACACTTTGCATGATTAACGACTTCTCTCCATCATGAAAGACTTCTTCAGGGAATGTGCTATAGATGGTTTTATACAGATCCTTTTGAAAAAGGTTCTCCATGGCACCAAAAAGGGTTCTTCTAGGGTAATAAATTTGACACCGCAATAGCAGAATTCTCTTTTGTGCTATGAAGAACCATATACAACACATTCTTCATTAAACTGAAGAACCATTTGACCATACAAAGAACCATTTCAGCATGCAAGTGGCTCTTTGTGTGCTCATGGTTCTAAATACACACACACACCTACCATATATATATATATATATATATATATATATATATATATATATGGAGAACATGCTGTAGATGTTTCTACCTAGAACCTTTTCGAAAAGGGTTCAATGTAGCACCAAAAAGGTTTCTTCTATTCTTATAAGCCTGACATCATACTGACATCACAAATATATACAGGGAAAGTGCTGCAGAAGCTTCTATACAGATTTTTTTTAAAGGGTTCTATATGTTTCAAAAAATGGTTCTTCTATGGTTAAAAGCTATACAGAACCATCTACCGCACACTATCAATCTGAAGAACCATTTCACCATGCAAAGAACCACTTACACATGCAAGCGGCTCTGAGTGTTCATGGTTCTGGATAGAACCATTTTCTTTACTAAGGATCCCTTGAAGAACCATCATTGTGAAGAAGCATTATTTTTAAGAGAGTAGCGTACCAGTGATGTGTGTGGCGCGGGCGAGGGTGAGGATGAGCGCTCGGTTCAGCTCCTCGGACTCGGCGGACAGCACAGTTTTGGGGTCACTGAGGAAACGTGTGAACTGTGGCTGGACCTCTGAGCTGCCCAGCGCTGTGATTAACCTCAGGGCTGTGCTCTCCACACTGAAACATACACAAATACACAGATTAGAATCACACGAAGGGGAAAACGTGAGCTGAAGAGAAACGTGGCTGATGCTCTTGGCTATTCGATGTGATTCGCATTCAAGAACAAAGCCACACTCATTCATACAGTTATGCACCTACTGAGCGTGCACTTAAAAATCCCATAAAAGCTGAACATCTGATTTTTTCAGTAATCCAATCATGTTTATATGCACTTTTAGTAATCAGATAATGGGAAACTACACGAGTCTGACATTAATTAGATTTCTGCTTTGAAACCAACTAATAAACATAACCTAAATCTCAAACTCACAGCTTTTTTTTCTTTTTACATCGAGTATAAAACCTCATCTAGAAGACAAAGAATACTGAAAAATCCACTGTGAAGAGTCTCACCAGAGGTGCAGCTGGTTCTGATTGGTCTGCGGCACGGCAGCGAGCGAGTGGAGGTGAGAGAGGAGCTGGACGCGATAGTGCGGCTGGATGTGGTGCATCCGGTAACTGAACATCTCCAGCAGGGTGTGCAGGATCCCCCACGCATGGCACTTAAAGACGTTGGGCAACAGCTGACCTGAGAGAGAGAGAGAGAGAGAGAGAGAGAGAGAGAGAGAGAGAGAGAGAGAGAGAGAGAGAGAGAGAGAGAGAGAAAAAACATGAGGAACGAGACACACATACACACAGATGTTTAGAACAGAGGGAGAACAGCTGGCAAGGTTTGCAGGAACCGCCTGGGTGAAAGTGGCTGCAGAGGAATCGTTCCTAATTAATTCAGCTCTAATTAACACAGATCAGTCTACATCATGTACATCAAACACATGAGAAGCCCTATAAATCAGGCATTCAAACACATGAAAAGCCCCACAAATCAAACATTTAACTGTCAAATTAACATACACGACCCACCTCTTTCAGATAATTCCGTGTTTTACCTTTAACCGTGTTTTCCTTTGAGTGTTATATATAATCTATACCACCTATAATTTGCAATAACAGGTCATTTCTATATCGATAATCTGCAATTTAAGCAACTGACGCTGCCTCTTTTTCGCTGGGGTTTCACTGCATGACTTTTTCTTTTTTTTTTAGCCCTGATTCTCAGTCTGGCTGAGTCTGAGCTGTAGTCTCGCTCTAGTCTGCAGATTTTTGGGTCAGTCAGAGACGACAGCTGGGCCGTCGAGTCGTGTTTGAGGGGCGCAGACTCAGACTTACAGCCTCCTGATCACGTTTCAGACCAGTGAGTTCATCAGACGTTTGATTTTTTTCGACCCGACTCTGAATGTAATCTGATCAACAGCTCAATCTGAACGGACTCCTGCAACATGGAAACTGAGAGCGCGAAAGAAGAAAATCCAGCAACTAAAACAAAGAAAAATGATGGTCACTCGGGTGTGGCTTTTTAATGAGCTGACTTTTAAGGCACAAAAGAGTTTATGTACATTTTAAACTCTAAAAATGACCAATTATCAGCGCAAATGGCAGAGAAAACAACAGCGAGCGCCACATGTTTGTTTATTTGCGTCTCCTAGTAAAGGGACAATGCAAGTTCAATGACTTCTGTGAGCTCAGCAACAGCTGAAGTTGAGGTGTGTGTGATCCTTAATCATTTAATGTGGATCCCCAATATTTCAGCCTCGAAAAAAATCTGCAAAAGCCAGCCGGACAGCGCGAGATGTCCAGTCTTTTATAACCTGTTAGGACTTTAAAAGGCGTGTAGGAAACCCGAGGCTTTACCCGAACAGATTACACAGAAACACAGAAATACGCTGTTAGAATATCGAGGTGTGTTAACGCCAGCAATTCCAGCCTTACTGATGAAGCCTTTGATTCCAAGGGACTCGATCTCCATGTAGACCAGCAGGCGGCTGTACGTCTCCACCAGGGCAGGGGCCAGGGCAATACTGGACTTGGCCTGGGCCAGCTTAATGACCCGTGTGGCTATACTGTGGATCAGACTAACACACAAAGAGATAAAGAGGTCAGCATGGGCATGTCTTCAACTCATCTCCCACTATGTAGTGAGGGAATCATGAGATGTAAACTTGGGAATGCATGCTCGGAAACTGGCCACCGGTTTATCCTTTAAAACCTTCCCTCAAATTCCTTCAGTCAGAGAACTTTTAATAACTTTTATATCACACTTATCATTTTTATCGCTCTAAGATTAAATATGCTGGAATAGACAAAATAGAATTTGCAGTGCCACAAATAAACATCATAGTAATAACAGTAATAATAATAATAATAATAATAATAATAAAGTACATTACTGCGTTAAATCTAATGAAACTGGCCCAGTTATGCTCACTTTGCAATGAAATGTGTATGAAAATGTAGTCAGTGTACTTTAAAGGGGAATTCCACCGATTCTTAAATATTTCAATATGATTAAAAGGTTGAGATCCGTCTTTCAGAGTGGTTAGGTGTGATCTCCTCTGCTCTAGAGTAACTTACCAAGTTAGAACTGTTCACAGTGGGGGTGATAGGAACCAGACGTCCACCTCTAAAAGCTCCACAGAAAGTTATTAGTGAAGTGGTTATGAATACAATGCCCGAGACTGATTTATGATGTTTTGTGATCAGGTTTCTGCTTAAGATGATATATTTCAATCCATTCATGGTGGATTGATACATTGATGCCAAATAGTCCCCAAAGAAATTTATTTTTATCAAATCTTTGACTATTTCACCTTCATCAACACCCCATATAAAACTCAGAAGACTCGTGTAGGTTCTCTGGTGGTTCTGCATAGTAAATAAAAGGTCTATATCTGTGCTGTAGTCATGGCGACGCCTGGTTCCCATCACCACCACTGTAAAGACATCTGTACCATTTCACACCAAACCGCTCTGAATCTCTCTGTTTACATCTGAATTATGCAGAAACGGGTGGAAAAAACTTGTGGAATTCCCATTTAAGTACTAATGATATCCACAATACGCTCAGACAAGCGTACTGTGACACAATTTACCACAATGATGATATAATATTGTAATATTGACCACCCCTAGGCTGGTTTAACAGTGTTTTTCTTGGAAAAAGACCCCAACAACATTCCCACCCACAAGCATTCCCAGCCAAATTTCCGAAAACTGTCTCCAGACAAGTTACAGGATCATGTCTGGCCCTGCAAAACTACTGAACGGTGAGCATTTTGACAACTGAAGCTTCTCAGACATAATGACCCACGAAAGTAAATAAACACACAGTAAACACAAACACACCCGTGTCTAATTATCGATTGACCTGTATGAAGTGTCCATTTTTCATTTTCTGGACAAAACAACAGAAGCACAGCGTTGAATTTCAATCCTTAGCATTAAAAATAAATAAATAAACAAACAAATGAAGACGACATGGCCCTGGAGGTGCATATTAAAATGAAAAATCATAATCGCTCAGTCATTTTTCTCTTCCCTGAGTCACTCGCTCTACAAGCCTGCTGACAGCAGGACGCACAACCGCTCCGCACACACGAAAACACACACGAGTGACTCGGTCGCAGAAAACGAATCCTCCTCCTCACACTCTGCGACAGACAGACAGCAGCGCGGGGCATCGATCAGAGAAGTAAATTCATTTTACTGGGATGGAGCAGCAATTAGATATTTAACTGAACAGTCCAGTTCCAAATTCATTCCATAAAATGACAGCAGAATAAACATTCAGTCCCACTTCTTCTTAAACCCTAACTGAGTTACAGGGTAGTGGCTGAAATCTTCCTCTATGAAATCGGACCCTCAAATATTTACATTTATGGCATTTGGCTGACGCTCTGATCCAGAGCGACTTACAGTTTGATCATTTTACACTGGCAGGCCAAGGTGGTGTTAGGAGTCTTGCCCAAGGACTCTTACTGGTGTAGTGCAGGGTGTTTGCCCAGGTGGGAGATTAAACCCCAGTCTACAGTATAGAAGGCAGAGATGTTACCCACTACACTAACCAACCAAACAATAAAAAGAGCATTACACTACGAGCATTTGACTGTGGTGGTGACGTGGTCCGTACAGCTGGAGGAGGTTCAGACTGAGACCTTGTACAATTACATAATTACATGAATCTTTTTGAATCACGCTGTATAAAAAAACAACAAACAGATACAATATTTCTCAGCTCAGAAGCAAGAGGTTTAAAAGCAGCCCACTCAAGGCTGGAGAGAATGTAAAACTAACAGGATCAGCACAGCGGGCCGTGGAGAGATACCGCTCCGACCCTCATTACGCCTTTGCATGAAATCTAGGAAGGAGTTCAGCACCGAGAAAAATCCTTCCAGCAATTCTCCATCACGAACGTCACTGGGGAGACACAAGTATAAACTACAGCTGAGGACTAACGATGATTCTTATGAGGTCTTACTCTCGGCTGCATTTTTAGCTCAAACACCATCGCAGACCCACACGGCAAAACCCTGCCCGGGCTATTCCAGCGCAGCGGCCTCATTTCCAGGGATGGACGAAGCACTGATACGGTTTGAAACAGTGCTGGTACTCGCACACCGAAGCAGCGATATTTGGCTTTATAATTACCAATATTTTTACGTGTCTTGAGTCTATTGTTAATAGATGGGTTTTCAAAATGCATATCAGTCTTAATCACAAGGTGGCGCTATTTCTTTCTGGTGAGACGAGTGCTTCTGTCAGCGTTAAGGCCATTACACACCGAACACGGCGCAAATAAATGCTGCTAAATTTCCTTCAGGATCAATAAAGCATCCATCCATCCATCCATCCATCCATCCATCCATCCATCCATCCATCCATCCATCCATCCACAATTCCACTCAAGTGCTTGTAGCCCAGTTTGAGCCCCTTTTAGAGCAGCTTTTGGAGACGATAACAAGGTAGGTGTAGAAATAAGAGCTGGGACTGGGCCGTGCTATTGAAGGGTCTCCGCTGCTACTCTTTACCTCCTTCTCACTGTAAGCAGGGTGGGGTGTAGCGAGACGCAGCAAGGTTCGGTCTCTGTTTCCACTTGTTTGTGCTGCTAAATCAGAACTGAGAAAAATTACAGCATTGACAGGAATTACTGCAGTGGGCAGCATCGGAGCACCGTGTACGTAATAAATAATTAACACGCCTGCTGTCGCCACTCATTATGCTGAATGACAACATAGAGATTTGGAGTTGTAGTCTTTTCGTTCTCCGTGAACGCGGCACAGGACACGGTCATACAGAAGCGGCCTGGATGTAAAACTAAACAGCCACCCTACTCAAACAGCTCATTTATCCAAGCTGTCCAATGACAGACCGAGTGGAAATGCCGCTGAAAGGTCACAACCGTTTGGCCCTGAAGAGGAACGGAGGCTAATGTAAACCAGCTCTGAGAAGTTTCCATGACGGACCGCTCTCACCTCATCTTGGCATGGACGGTGAGCGAATCGAGGAGGTTCATGGGCAGAGGAGTGACGGAGCCGGACGCCACGCAGTTGGTTCCCGGCAGTGACATGCGCACGTTCCCGTTTCCATAGATGGTCTCCACCAGGACGCCCATGGGCAGCGTGAAGCACTCCGAGTTGGTGGAGTAAGCATTACACAGGAGGGCTATCTTGTAGTCCGTCATCGGCAGGCTCTTGTTGCGCAAGCTCTGCTGTAGAAACCTGAAGCAGACGGAGAACAAGATTAAAAATAAATAAACTCTAACACAAACATGATGATGATCCTCAGGTTTGGTGTAATTTCAAAATCAAAGTCAAGTTTATTTATATAGTGCTTTTTATAACAGCGCTGTCACAAAACACCTTCACAGAAAACCCAGGCTCGAGCACCCACGAGTACCGAGAGGGGCAAGGAGAAACTCCCTAAGATGAAGAGGAAGAAACACTGAGAGGAACCAAGACTCAAAAGGGGATTCCACCTCTGCATTTAACCCATCCGTGAAGTGAAACACCACATCCACACTAGTGAGCACACACACACACAAACACTAGGGGGCAGTGAGCACACTTGCCCGGAGCGGTGGGCAGTCCTATCCACGGCGCCCAGGGAGCAGTTGGGGGTTAGGTGTCTTGCTCAAGGACACCTCAGTCATGGACTGGGATCGAACCGACAACCTTCCGGTCACAGGGCCGGTTCCCTAACCTCCAGCCCACGACTGCCCCAAACTTCAACTTATATATTAACTAATTATATTGAATTAAAACACTGAATATAGAGAAAAAGGAAAAGCAAACCACCTTGTTGTTTTTTCCTTGAATTTCTGTTGTTGGTATATTTTTAAAAAAAAAAAACACTTTTTATGAGACGCAATGTTTTAGTGAGCCAAAAAAGGGTCTCCAAAAATAAAACCGTTAAACAGCATCAGCAGCAGGCAGCAAACATTTACAAGCAGTAAATGGCCTCTTGTACCACAATCAGTAGAGCTTCTGAAATATGCAGAACACCCACTAGCTCAGAGCAAAGTACCGCCACCTGCTTTCATTTATAGTGAACACACACACACACACACACACACACACACACACACACACTGTGGGTGGACAAACGGGTTATAAAGTGGGCCGTGGTCAGGGATGCACTGATATGGGAATTCTGAGACAATGCCTACAAGCAATACGTTGTAAACGCCTAACAATGTAGATGCATAAACATTTAGAGAATTTACAGAAACGTAAACATTTACAGAACGAAATCACGTGTACTAGAATTACGCTATTTCAGAGGGTCAACAAAGCGGTTCGCCAGTGTCGCCTAAACATTCTGCTTATACAGATTATCTTCCAATACAGATACACTACATGGACACTGGCAGTGGAATTGGTCGCACAGATGTGCTCTGGAACGCTAAAGATGGTACTTTCATAGGATGCCACCTCTGCAAGTCAGTGTGTGAAATTTCAGTGCTGCTAGATCTGCCCTAGACAACTGTGAGTGCTATTACTGTGAAATGGAAGTGTCCAGGAGAAACAACAGCTCAGCCAACAAAGCAGTAAACCACACAAACTCACAGACTGAGGCTGCTGAGTGCTTACGTACACAGACCTTATCCTCTGTTGAATCACTAAAGGGTTCCAAACTACCTCTGGAAGCAACATCAGCACAAGAACTGCACATTAGGAGCTTCACGAAAAGGGTCTCCATGGCTGAGCAGCTGCACACAAGCCTAAGATCAAAATACACAATGGTAAGCGTTGGATTGAGTGGTGTTCACGGCGCCACTGGACTCTGGACAAGTGGTATCTCTATGGATTCTGTAGATGAATCAGCTTCTCCATCTGTCAGTCTGATGGACGAGTCTGGGTTTGGCGAATGCCAGGAGAGCGTTACCTGCCTGACTGCACTGTGCCAGCTGTCCTTTGGTGGAGGAGGGATGATGATATGGGGTTGGCTTAGCCTAAAAATTGCCCCAGACGCTCTCCAAAATCTTGTAGAAGCTTCCCAGAAGACTGGAGGCAGTTATAGGGACAAACGCCACAGTAATGCCTACGGATTTCGAACAATTCATAAAGGCTCCTTTAGCTGTAACGTGTAGTGACGTACAATATCATCCCGTAGTGATCTCTACCATCAAAACAGACCCGAGTTATAGTTACAGAATGTCTCTGGCACCAAATTCAGAGCCATACAAAAGATTTCTGTTTCACGCCCATATGTTACTCTGCTGGGGCAAGCACAGGACGACGAGCTCACACTGTGTCTACATGTGTGCGAGTAAATGAGTCATTTGTTCGTGCCTTATTTGTGAGTGCGGACGCAGTATCTTTGGACAAGCGACTGGAGATCTGTGGGGTGTTTCTTTCGTGTGTGTGTGTGTGTGTGTGTGTGTGTGTGTGTGTGTGTGTGTGTGTGTGTGTGTGTGTGTGTGTGCGCGCTAGCCACTTACTCGTGGTGCAGTTTGAGCGAGTGCGGAATAGGAATCTGGAGTTTAGAGTTGTCATTCTGGGCTTTGCGGTTGAGGTGGATCCAAATGCAGGTCATGGCGAAGGCGTGGGTGGACTGGGGCTTGTTGATGTCTGGAACAGGAATGCACTGCAAAAGAAAGAGCACAAAACCACAATATTGGTCTACTAATTTAGAGTGATGGGTCTCCTGAACATGTAGGCCCGCCCACTCAGTGAGCAGACCTCATGAACAATGTTGGTTGTATTTGTTAACGTTAGACACGCTCAGGATCCTGTGTAAAATCAGAAATTGAAGTATATTAAGTAAACTTAATATACTGGTTGCAGCTGTTAGAGCGTAACCATGGGGGCAGTCGTGGGCTGGAGGTCAGGGAACTGGCCCTGTGACCGTAAGGTCGCCGGTTCGATCCCCAGAGCCGACAGACCATGACTGAGGTGTCCTTGAGCAAGACGCCTAACCCCCAACTGCTCCCCGGGCACTGTGGACAGGGCTGCCCACCGCTCCGGGCAAGTGTGCTCACTGCCCCCTAGTGTGTGTGTATTCACTAGTGTGTATGTGGTGTTTCACTTCACGGATGGGTTAAATGGTGGAATTTCCCCGTTTGTGGGATTAATAACGTATCACTTAACTGAGCAGTGTCCTCTAAAGAGCTATCTAGGCGAGCTTCTGAAGGCAAGAGCCACAGGAGAATTTCAAAAATGCTTTATCATAAAAACCAACTCATTTTACCCTGAAACTTTGGAGGACGCAAGACGTGTGCCGTGCTGAAACAGACAGATCAGTGAGACTTACTGATCTTACCTCTTTCTCAGGGTACAGCAGGTCAAACAGCTTCATGACGGGCAGGAAGTCAGCCAGCGCGTTCTTCTGGATGCTTCCGGAGATGAACTGCAGCAGCACCCACATCAGGTGATCTCGACCTTTAATCAGACCACGACCGGCCAGCTGCCGAGAGATGCAGACAAACATACACACATCAGGGACTCATCTCTAACGCTGGAAGAACTGGAAGCAGAGTCTGTTAACCCTCTCAAACGTAACATCTAACATCACGCTGGGGAGATGAACCCCGAATTCCAGGGTGCAGATCTGTGACATTCACTATTCTTTAACAGCTTACCACAGCCTTCTTTATGTTGCAAGGCAGTTTTTCAACACTTCCCCCCCTTACCGTAAAATTTAGAAAAATAGGTGGAATTTCCCTGGAATTTCACTTCTTTTTTCCCCCCCAAAATGTCTTTTTCAGCTGGTCTCTTTAAGAGTTTAACGCAGCCTTGCGTAGGTTGCCAGGCAGTTTCCCACAATGACAAACAACTTTATCACCCCCTACCGTGCCGCTCATTTGAAGAAATCCTTAAAGGAGAATTCCACAGATTTTTTCATTCAGAGTGATTTGATGTGAAGTAATTAATCCGTGGAGAAGCTTTACAGTGGTGGTGATAGGAACCAGAGGTCACAATGTCAAATGTAACCATTTTATTTACTATCCAAAACCACCAGTGGACCTTTTTTTTTTTAGGTTTTTTTTTTGTTGTTTTTTTTACATTTCATGTAATAACTTTCTGTGAGGGAGCTTTTAGAGGTGGCCGTCTGGTTCCTATCACGTTTCTCTGGACCGCAGCATTTCACACCAAACATCCTAATGACTTTGTTGACATGTTAACCATTTACTCATGCAGAAACTTTGAAAAAGCCAGTGGAGTTCCCCTTCATGTTTGGTAGCCGATCAAAACAGCCACATCATGGAACGCAAGGTTTCCTAAAAAGAGAAGTCATTCGTACTTTGGTGATCAGTAAATCTGACTGGCCAGCGCTGACTAAGACGACACCTAAAGGAGACGGCCAAGGACGACGACCTACGACACCACCCTCCTCGCTCTAGCGCTGGACCGAGCCACACCAAAATGGGTCTTGAACAATAGTGGAGGCTGTAAAATAGTTTTTATACACATGAACCAAGAAGGTGCAGTCGGAGTCCATCTGTGCACGTGTCTGGATACGTTTGAGAGCATTTGTCCATCACGATATCTGAACAAGGAGCAACCGTTGAAAGGTCTGCTATGCTACCCTAGGCTTTCAGTCTAGGGATGTTTCTATTGTGGCCTCCACATTCGGGACCGTACCTCTGGCTTTGCTGCTCCACATGAACGTAACGAGAGGTGAAAGAGGCTAAAATTACTCTCCTCACTTTGGAAGAG
>NC_051214.1:3452551-3472551 GCF_015220715.1 Pygocentrus nattereri
CAAATAAAAATCATCTCTAAAACCTCTGCCCCCGGTGTAGGGCGCTTCCTCCTGTCTCTCAAGATACACTGCAGCTTCCCCTCTGAGGTGGCATGCAGGGGATTTGTTGCACTGACATTTCCGGGCACTGGCTGGGGTGGAAGGTAAACTGATATGTCTGTGGGGTAAAAGCACTGGTGTGTATCTGAACAGTGTTTCCGTATGTCGGCTTGTCTCGCAGGGTTTGTTCGACCAGACTGACCAAGTGCGGAAATCTAAACTGCTCGCCACCGTTAAAGCGATAATTCTGCAATGATCTAATTAACAATCCAATTGAAATAGGGGGTCATAGACTGTCTGACCGTCGGTGGAAGGTGGCGCCCCCTTCAGTCTGAGCGTTTACCGCTCTCCACTTCTATAAGAGTGAATCGGTCATAACCGTGTGATGTGATTCGTCCCAATTCATCCCATACCCGACACGCTCAACCCAGTCTGGGATGAGTTTGGCTGTGGCGTTGGTGTCGTCCGTACAGCTGGAGGAGGTTCAGACTGAGACCTTGTAAGATTACATAAACGTTATGCTCATTTAAACCGTTTACAGCTCACTGCACTGATCTGTGACGGATTTTGAGATCGGATGAATCTTTGTGAATCACCCCCTGTTGATCGTGATCAGTTCTCTCACAATAACGTACAATATGCTGCATGTTTTATTATAAAGAGAGCACAATTAATCCTGTTTAACTGGATTTAGCATCAAATATCGAATAAAAAACTTTGATAGTATTTTTTTTTTTAATGTAGCACGGCTGGATTTTTTCTCTCTGTTCCAATCAGATTTCTGGAAAAATATGGATATTTTTTGAACATCTCTGGAAGTCGTAATATTATTTTGCGGTCATATCACCCAGCACTAATCTAACACGCGATATAGCCTCGAATCACATCATCTTACATGTGAAACACATTAGCTTCATCGCAGATGCCAAAAAAGCAAACTTCAGACCCCCCACACACGTCTTCGCTGATAAACTACGTTTTCGTTTGAAATCAAAAAATATCATTTTTTTGGTAAATTGTAACTTAGTGCTGGATTTGTTTTTGCTAAACCATCATTAAAACGTACATATCAAGCAAAGAAAACACAAACTCCTTCCGGACACCTATGGAATCGGAACGAAGCCAACAGCTCATCCTCATCAGCCAGATCCAGCCTGGGTCTGAAGCGCTCGATCGCAGTCGGAGACGCTTCCTTCACGCATCGTTTTCTGCCTCAGGAGTGCACAGACGGCCTGACAGTTGAGGGGTTCTCGTGGATACAGGTGTCAGATATGACGATATAACACCAACACTGTGACAAATGGCATCACATCACATAAGGGTCGCGCACTAAAGTGACCACCATTCGTTCCACTTATAAGAAGCATCGTTCCCGAGTAACGGAACTGAGGCAGAGTTTATCCAACGTCTTGGAAACAGCAGATCAAACGCTTTTAAATGTGCTCTTCAATGCTTTATGCACTTTATGAATTCCCCAGTGCTGTCAAAAATAACGCCAATTAAAAATAATGTAATCTGTAGAAGTGATGGCGCTTAAAAGTGGCACTACTAATTCCCTGTCCCTCTTGCAACTTCTCAAATGTGGGAAACTAAACGTTCTGAAGTCATACGATAAGATTTGTGTCACTGCTCATCGATATGAGCCAGCATCATGGCAAAGCTAGTCCCAGTGCTGGAGGATCCCCGCACTTATATACCTAATTCTGGCAAACAGTTAATCGGCTACTAAGCTTTATCATGTATGCAGCTGAGGGGGAACTAAGTCAACAGTGGTGATATGGTCACTGCTGGAGTGGAGCATTTTACCCTCCCCAGGTGGCAAAACCGTTCACAAAGCAGGTAAAAGTGGCTCAAATCTGATTTTATCACCAAATCTGACTTGTGGTTTGGGTGATCATGATGCATTTTAAACGTGGTCTGTATGCGACTTCAGTCTGAACAGATCAGCTCCTAAACCGTCCCGCATGCCCAGAAGAGCACTGCTGCTTCAGTGGCTCGTCCAGAGGTAAACAATCACACCTGCCAACGAGACTGCCGCCAGTCGCTCCCGGAGGATCAGCTTCATCTTCCCCAGCATCACAGGGGCATCATGAAGCTTCGCTGACTGACAGCTGGGCTCTTCACCCTGAATGCGTTCGAGCTCGGCGTAAAAAGGGCGCGGTCACTTCTTTGGGTCTTAGATTCTTTAAACGTTGCTTTCAGACTTTGAACCGTTCAGAGATGCTGCAGCCTCGTTCTTCTACGGCCACGTTCAGACGTTTCTTTAGAAATCTCTTCAAACACAGAGCGGCTGTGATGGGCTGTGATGGGTCTCTCCGAATTTTTTACACGGAAATATCATCCTAAAGGTTTTTGACTCTCAGCAGCGCAAAATGATGACGAACGTCGTGAAAGTGGCACGAATTCCGATCTGGCTGTTCAGACTGAGCCGCACTGCCGCAGATCAGACACGAGTCAGATTTCAGTGCCACATACGAAAGCGTGAGATTCGGTGTGTTTATCTGTTCACACTGACACACACATCTGTGTCACACACGGAGAAAATGATCAGGTATGGGCCACTTTCACCTGCTGTATGAACAAAGCCTTTAGCGCAGATATCCCGATCGATCAAAGTGAACAACAATCCCAGAAACTTGGAGCTACACTTACGTTAAGGTTCCCTCTCAACAAGAAGGTTCAGCAATCGTTCAGGACAGCTTAATATCCCGCTTATCAACAGTACTATGCAAGAAACAGCTACTGATTCTGATTAAAGGAAACCTGTCATTTGCCTCACTTGTGATCATCAGGATTGACAACTGGACTTCTCTGAATGATATCTTTTGGAACGAGATCTTTTGGGAGGTGAAAGAAACACAGGAAGCCAGATTTGATTCAACAGGTAACTAGAATGAGAAATTAAAAGTTTGAAATTAGCGGCTCGGTTTCTCTAAAGCAGGGGGATCAAAATAAAGCGGCCTAAAGGTCTGACGGCGGTTCTTGGTAGTCTGGATTTAGGAGCAGCAGTAATTTTAAGGTCTGCGTTTGCATTTTGATTCGTTCGATTCTCTTCTGCACGTATGAATGCGTGTATGAATGCACCTGTGGGTGTAAATGTGGTGACATGTGGGCGTGTATGTGTGTCTTGTCGTAAATTAGATGAAATCAGTCTCGACTATGGAGAAGCTTCCATAGAGTCTGGTTAGTCACAATACAACAGTAAGATTTATGAACATACCTGAGCAATGTTCAGGGTCTAGAGCATTGGCGCAAGGTGGGCGGGGTAAGACAGGACAGAACAAAAATAAAGGAAGAAAAAAAAGAAGACAAATAACAGTGACTAGGAGGCCAGCTCCAAGTACCCCCGTCAGTCAAGCCAAACCACACCCCCTCCTCCCACCCCCAACAGACATGTATCAGAGAGACAGGCGGGGCTATTCTCCCTGAGACAGCAGAGCGGAAGTGCATGCCGTTGGCCGAAAAAAAAAGGGGACAGACAAGACAGCTAAAGGCCCCGCCCACCCCCATCCAGAGAGAGAGAGAGAGAGTTTAGCGCAGCCAAGCAAAAGGCGGCAAGTTCGGAAGTGCGCTGGAGTGGCGGGGAGTATACTGGAGACTGGCCTTGCAGAAAACCAAGCAATGCAAAAAAATCACCGTCATTCACTTAAAACACTGCAATCGCCTAATTCAGTGGGGTCTGACACCAAACCCGCTGACTTAAAAAAGGCTGCTGCATTCTGTCGTTCCGTCTCTCTCTCTTTTCATCTTCTCTCTTTCTCTCCCTCTCCACAGCATCTGCTTTAAACTGAGGAAGGCCCACAGAACAGAGGAAGAGGAGAGAAGGAAGGGAAACGAGAGACAGAAAGACAGAGGCACAGGAACATGGAGAACGAGAGAGGCTGAGAGAGAGATGAAGAGAAGGATAAGAGAGAGGGAGAGGAAGAAAGTAGAGAGGTGACAAACGAAGGCAGGGAGAGAGGGGTACCTGTTTGTTGAGGCCCAGCATGTTGCAGACCATGTCTCTGGAGTAAGGCTGCTCCAACACGTATCTTAGCAACCCCGTCTGGGGCTCAAACAGGTCCTGTAGATGGGAAAAACGGGAACTTTAGGTCCTGAACTGTGTCAAACCACGGCGACATGTGGTCAACCAAATCAGGTCAGTTTCAAAACTCGCAGTTACTGTAGGGCAACTAGGGGAGAGTGGGGCACGACATGACACTCAAAAATATTTCATATGGAATGATCATATAAACATCACTGCTACAGATGAACACCTGAACCGTTCATGTACAATCAAACCCAAAATCATGGGAAGCACAGAGCTGCAGTTTAGCCCATGAGTGGGTTCACTTTAACAGCCCAGGGGTCGGAATCATGAGGCTCTTCTGCTGCCCTGTCGCGGCTCCACAGCTGAATCAGATCAGTAGGTAATAATAAAATAATCCTCCTCTACAGTAAAATAAAGCTCTGCTGATCCTTCAACACAGTTTAACAGTAAAGGGTCTTAAACGCTGGCGTTAATGTAGAACTGCTGATTCACCCTTTAACCCTGAAGATCAGCGCAGACGGCTGGTCACCATAGCAACACAGACAACAGTCTCGCCCAGCTAGTAGCTATGAAACGGCAAAGAGAGAGATTTAAGACGGACATCGATAATTTGGAGACGAATGGACTGATTAGTGTTTATAGTCACTCCAGCTGGTTTCCTGATACGTTTAATCTGCAACGATAAAAAGTCACGAGGCTGAAGTTTCTCATTCGCCAGCTTCTCAAATTTTCCCGTTCCACCTTAAATGGTGCAGCAGTTAGGCCTACATTCTGCCGCCTCAAGAAAATTCTAACAAGAAGCTGGCGAATGAGAAGCGACTTCGTAAAAAGACGAACATTGAGAGACGTTTTTACAAGAAACTGATCTAGTTTTGAGGAAAAGTTTCCTGCTGGAGATGCGAGAAAAGCAGCTACAGCTGAGCTGAAGACTAAAGCAGAGCAAAGTCCGTCTGTTAGTTTATATTTTTTAGTCTATTCTAGCACATCAGCACCCACTGAGACACATTTACAGCCAAGACGGTGAAACATTACTTCAATAATATGGACATAAATGTTGCGGCTCTCAAGGTGGTCTGATTTCTGTTGAAAGGTCAAAATGGTTCTTCTTAACATTTGGGCCGTCAAACCCTGGACTACACCAATGCAGTGGTGGCTGAGGGTTATGCCAATCAGCTAATCAATTTCAGAGTGTAGAACTGAAACTTAAAAGGACACTAGGATTGGTACGTTATCAGCCGGCGACCTGAATTCAGATGTCAGAAGAGTCTTTAGGTGTTGCTGAATACGACGTTTTGTGGAACCGAGAGGGAAAGCATGTGGCAACGTATGCAGGAGGATTTCACCTTATCGTAAGGCAGCATGCCTCTCAGAGGGAAGCGCAGAGTGGAAGGATCCAGCTTCCAAGAGTTGCAGATCGCTCCAGAGTTGTTAACCACAGGGAGGAGACTGCAGCGGCCTAACGAACACACACGGGACACACTAGTCACACAGATTTCACCATCAACTGATTCATTCCAACACCCACACAGACGCAGGCACAGATATATAAAAAGACCCATACAGACACACATACGAATATACAACTCAACCTTTGCCTTGACCCATTCAGAACAGGGCTTTATCTCTCATTCTGACCTTTTCAAAGGCACAATTAAAGCCCTTCTGTCATGGTTTGTACAAACAGAGGCTTTTTATTACATAAGGTTATGCTCTGATACTTACTCTGATACTCTGATAAACATCTTGGTAATAAAGGGGGCATTATCATGAGATAGCTGTTCGTCTCACCACATATGGAGTTCATCCTCGCCGTGGGACGGAAGCTGTCCACAAAGTCTGATATCAGGCTGCCCAAAAGCTGAGGAGTAAAGGAGAGACAAAAAAAAATAATAATAATTTAAAACCATGGTTGGTTGGTGTAGCGGGTAACACATCTGCCTTCTACACTGTTCAATCCCCACCTGGGCAAGCTCCCTACACTACACCAATAAGAGTCCTTGGGCAAGACTCCTAACACCGCCTTCGCCTTCCTGTGTAAAATGATCAAAGTCGTTCTGGATAAGTGAAATTTCCAGTGTGACTGTGTGAGTCCGTCTATAAAGCAGGCTTAAACGCATACCCAGACTTATAGAGGGTGTGTGTATCTATGGAGAATGAATATGGAGCGGTGTGTGTGTGTGTGTGTGTGTGTGTGTGTGTGTGTAGTAGAAGAATTCAATCCATACTATCCCAGCGTCCAATGATGCTCAGAGTGACTCATGGACAAAAATTCTCGTGAATCGTGAACGCTGAACGCTTAGAACATCTCAACATGACAGAAATGTGGGAATAAATAAAAAAATCGGAATAATACCTATAATGCTGGAATGCTCATGTGCTGATATTTGCAATTTCATTTAAACACCGCGTTCGCACAGAGAGTCAGGCAAAAGAATTCATGAAGCAGTCATGACGTAGAAATCTGCTCTCAAACCAGCGTTTTAATAGCACTCCTACGGTCACCACGGCAGCAAGACAGCCGTTTTAGCTCGGCTCTATTCGAGATTATTTTATTTCAGCTCTAGTGTAAGGAGGGATATTTTTAGCCCACTTTAGCCAACTTTCTTTACTTTGTATATCTGTGTTTTTAATAACACCTTATTCAATGACTTGAACCTGAAGCCTGTCTTTTACTATTGTGGCCTGATAGCCGGTTAGTGACCTGCTCAGCCTACTAATGAGGGCAGAATCCGGTTATAAAGAGAATATGACGTGCAAACCAGTTAAAACGAGCTGCATAGCAGGGCAAGAAATAGAAGCAGCAAGAAAAAATTAACACCCCAGATAAAAGCAAAAGGTTTTAAACCTGTTAATTCCTTAAGAAGTACACAGCTTGTTACCCATTACCATACAGAGAATACACATAATACTAAAGATAAAAATATATACTCCTTCCTTCACCCACCCCCCCCCCCCCCACCCTAATATCTGTATGTAAGTACAGAGTCTCACTGTGTAGCTGATATGCAGTGTGTGCATGTAAACACTGTGCGAGTACTGTACCCAGTGCGAGAGCTGTCCCTCAGGGTAGAGCTTCCGGATTTCATTCACAGCAAAGTAAGCAGGCAGGAGACACGCGTTCCTGTCCAGGATGTACTCCACCACCTTTAGTACAACCAATAACACACATCATTTGCGACAGCGCAGAAATTCCCGGGTTCGAATCCTGGAGAACTCCCGTTCTGCATATTTGTTTAGGCTTGCACACGTACAACACACGAAAACTGCCCTACGAAAGCTTCCAGTGCTAAAAATCATCATAAACCTGGTTCACCGGGGTGTGTTTTGGTTTGTCCATCTGAATTTACGCGACCAAATCGTAAGGCAAATGATTCAGTAACTGCATGGAATAAATGTACGTTATGAGCTTCCCTCAAATGAACAGAAAATATGATCATACACGTCACTACACGCTCACAATTCACTGCTGAAGGCCAAAAATCTGCGCCGCTCTTTGTGTTATTTTCTAAAAGTGATGTTTCCAGAGCAGATCACTGAAGAGACGCCGTCTGTTTATAGTTTAGAGCCCAGATTTGGGGAAAAACGGGTCGACTTTCAGTAGAAAAACAAAGTTCAGCTTCTTTTATTATGAGGGTTTAAAATGACATCACCGTCTATTAGACTGGAGAGAAGAGCTACAGCCTCACACGACGCCCAGCTTCTGAATGGAGCTTATGGAGTATGAACGTTATGAAGAACAGGACCGAACGCGGTTTGGAACCACCGGTGGTCCCAAGGAGCTGAAGAGGTTACAAACATTTCACTAGAGGTTTTTTTGCATTAGGCTAAATCATTCACACTCTGGGCTGCCTACAGTACACTGAGCATTACTGATGACGAATATCACGAAGCATAAAATATCACCGGAGTAATGGGGTCAACTGTACCTCTCTCGCCGGCAGGAGCTGGTGCACCACAGCCGAGCTGACCAGGCTGGGGATGGTCTGAATTTTATCCAGAACGGCCTTCAACAAGTCTCTCGCAGCCTGCCACAGCGAATAAGGCGAATAAGAAATGTCGCTCAATTATATTCATTTCAAAACTAACTCTGAACAAAGTACCAGAAGAAGCCGCGTTAGATTTTCCACTAGAAGTTCAGCCTCCACTGTACCTTATAATCCACTCCGCCGATGATTTTACGGACCAGTTTGAAGGTCAGAGCCCAGAGCTGGGTCCGCTCCCACTCCAGAGTGTCGGAGTTGATCAGCGCCTGGCACACCATCCTACACACACACACACACACACACACACATTAAAGCCATGAAACTCTGCAAAACACCACTGAAGTGAAATAAGTGAATATAACAAGGAAATATAGATACACAAATACAAACAACTGACACCAATAATGGAAAATAACAATACGTCAGCCTTCAAAACTACATCAGTAGTTTCCTGCTGTCAGAGAAACAGGGCAAACAAAAGCAAGCGATTATTCCAGAACCGGTGGCGCTTTATTTGGAGAGTCCACTTTAGATGCTTGGTGGACACTAACCGTAAAACCATCCCTCGCCCTGGTCTAAATCCTAACCCTAACCCCACCACCGTTCAGACAGTTTTAACATGAGTAGGTCGTCTGTAAGGGACTATTTTGATTTTATATTAAAAACTGTTGCTTCCATATTATTACTATTATTATTATTACTATTATTATTATTATCATCATTCTAAACTGTGTCACAACTGGCATTCCTGAGTTTATCATGACTACTGTCCACATTCCAAGAACAGTGAACAACTGGACGTACCATAAAGAGGATCATTTAGAGACCCAAGAGTGTACAGCAAATCCATGGTGTGGTTTTAGACTGGACACCAAATCAGTTATGCAGTTCTAGATGTCCGCCCATTATGCCACCACCTTATAATTAAGCATTATACATAATTTCTTATAAATATTGATTATTTTTTAACTGTTTGACCCTGATCCTTCTTAAATATATAAGGCTGGAGGTTAGAGTATCGGCCCTGTGACCGGAAGGTCGCCGGTTCGATCCCCAGCGCTGACAGTCCATGACTGAGGTGTCCTTGAGCAAGACACCTAACCCCCAACTGCTCCCCCGGCGCTGCGGATAGGGCTGCCCACCGCTCTACAGCCACAGTCCATGTCCAACACTCTCCCATAACCAATCGATGTGTATACATGCGAGTACCTTGGTGGCAGCAGGCTGGTCTCTACAGCCATGGCCAGGCAGTCATAGAGGAAGGAGATGCGTTTGGGGCTGTGCTGGCTGTGAATGAACCGCACAATCCACTGCACACACTGCTCATGGGACTCCTGCAGAAAGAAGCAGCAACAACGCTCGTCACACAACGCTCCAACGGATATTCTGGCTGGTCCGTCAGCCTCAAGACTGAAAGAACGGGAGTCATTCAGCCTAGTCTACGTCGGCACAAACCTGAGGAAGTGTGCTCCAGTACTGCCTGAAGGCCCCTAAACAGCTGATCAGCTTGGTCCTCTCATCTTCAGGGGTGTCCATGAACATCCTGCAGTTTTAGAAACATCTCAAAGACTCAGATCAAGAAACCACAGAACGCCGCGTGTTCCTCAAAGACGACACGCCACGTTCATCATTGGGCTAATATCAGCACGGCACCTGCTGGAGAGCAAACGTTCAGCTTTATCAGGTTCATGACAACTTACCCAGCAAAGGCCTCCTCGATGATTTCTGTTTTCTGTTCCAGAAAAAAAAAGAATGAGCACAATTAGAGGGTTGAAAGGAAGAGCTGTGTATAGAGCTGGCCTCTATCTCAGAAACCTCCTCGTTTCTACGCTCACTGTCCACTTTATCAGCTCCACTGACCGTATAGCTGCACTCTGTAGTTCTACAGTTACAGACTGTAGTCCATCTGTTTCTCTGATACTCTGTTACCCTGTTCTTCAGTGGTCAGGACCCCCATGGACCCTCACAGAGCAGCTACTGTTTGGGTGGTGGATCATTCTCAGCACTGCAGTAACACTGACGGTGTTGGTGGTGGTGTGTTAGTGTGTGTTGCGCTATACTGAGTGGATCAGACGCAGCAGCGCTGCTGGAGTTTCTGAACACTTCAGTGTCGCTGCTGGACTGCGAACCAAAAATATCCAGCCAGCAGCGTCCTGTGGGCGCTGATGAAGGACTAGAGGATGACGGATGGATCCACCGCCCAAACAGTACCTGCTCTGTGAGGGTCCATGGGGGTCCTGACCACTGAAGAACAGGGTAACAGAGTATCAGAGAAACAGATGGACTACAGTCTGTGACTGTAGAACTACAGACTGAAGATTTCCTAGTTAGTCTGCAACAACGTAATCACACAAACAATGGAGCAGTCTAACTACGAAGCTGAAGCTGGGCTTCTGTTGGAATTTTCCGGTCCACCTTAAAAGGTGCAGCAGTTACATTCTGGCGCCGGCTGCACCATTTAAGGTGGACCGGGAAAATGAAAATAGCTAGAAAAGCCAGCTTCAGCTTCGTAGCCTGCTCCATTGTTCCACCTTAAGCTGTGCAGCGGTTACACTGATGCAGCATTTAAGGTGGAACGGAGAATTCGAATATGACGCTAAGCTGCAGCTTCGGGAACAAACTCTGAGTTTGACTGGAAAACCCCCACAAAAAGGGGGTTTAACGATGATTCTCTGATATTAATCGTCCACATCGGACTCAACTTTAAAACCCAGTGGGTTTCAGGCCATCTCTGCTAACCCTGTTAGCTTTCGGTTCGCCTCTTAGCATTAGCGAGTGCGTTTACTACAAACACACGAGCGCGTAACTTACCACCACATCCTCGAATATGCTCTGAAGCTGGCTTTCCATTGGAATGGCCATGGTTTCAGCGCTTCAGCCTGGAGAAAATCTCGGGAATGTTTGGCATTTGTTTAGTTTTTACATTAGCAACGTTAGCCTAGCCTGTTCAAACAGCGGCGGAGGCTGCAGGCGCGTCATCTCAAAACAAACCGATGTGCTGCGCACGATTGGAAACGATGGTTCCGCGGTCAGTAAATGACCCACAGTGGATTAAAACACTAAGATGTATTTACAACTTAGTTCCAAGTTTAAGTTGAATAAAAACTGGCTTTAAACTCAGGATCACAGATGAGCTCCTTTACTATGTTGATCTGTAGGCGTCTGTTCATAAACATAAACCAGCCCAAACTCATTTACTATAAAATGAAATGGTGTTTGTAGAAATTCAGAAAAAAGCCACGTCAGTCTCGACTGCATATGTGGACATATTTCTATATTGTGCTCTATTTACACAAAGTTAGGTTAGTTCATCATTTATGTTGAACAGACTCTCCCAAAGTTTTACGCTGCTGCACTGACGTTGAACCGCGTGCTGCACTGGGTCGGTATGACCAACAGGTCAAAACCAGCTCTAAACAAAGTGACCGCTGGGCCCTGATTGGTGCTCTGGCTTTGCGCTTCTTTCGTTTTGACATGTTACGTTTTTATACACACAGAAACCAAAAGGAACCACAGATTTCTCAAAATGTAAGAGGAAAAAGTCGGATATTAGACTCTGAAATGTAGTGGAGTGAAAGGAAAAAGTGGAGAAACTTCAGTACAGATACACCAAAAATACTAAAGTACAGAAACCAATTACATTTACTCAGTTACTCAGTTACTGTCCACCACTGCATGTCCTGAAAACACTCTGTGGCCCAGATCTCTTTAAAACGCTGACGAATTGCTCAGAGTTTTGGTGGGTGACCACAAATAGGTGGCACAAATAGACGACAGTGATAATAAAGATGCACTACAAAGGGACTGATTTACAAACCAGCCCCTTGTCTTATTAAATTTTTATTTTTAGTAGGAACGTGCCTGCTTTGTGAAACCATGGGAACCAGAAACACCCACTGGCGACGAGTGACCAACCCGGGGGTGACTACATGGGAAAATTTGCTGCCAGGGTGATCACAGGGTTCGACGGTTGCACCACTTGGGGCATTTTTGTATGACAACAAACGAGACTGACAGCCGTAAATGTGTTGAATCATTGAAATCTTATCGTAAGTGACCACTGGAGATGTCAGGCGTAAACTGCTATACTTCCATCTGCTCACGCCACTCGAGACAGATGTTCACACCAAATGTGAACATTAACTTGGATCACCTGCTTAGGTTATCTGACCTTTTCGTCTCCCGGATTCCCGGAGTCAAATGTTTAATTGAAGGTTGTCATAGTGAACTGGTCACTACTCACATACAGGGTTGGTCTTATCAGAGTGTCTACTCTTCTGTACACACGTAAGCCATTATTGTCCCATGAAAGCAGTTCCTTTTTCAACTGACCACTTGGCGGAAAAAAGCGCTCTTTTGTCCTCAGGTCAGAGAGATTTAGAGGAACTAACGTGGTTAAAGATTGAACACAAAGCTTAAAGGGAATGTTGCTGGTAGGGAAACAAAGGAACCTTCAACTTTGAGTAAACAAAGAGGGAATTAGACACGCATGGCTACTGCAGTGATGGACGTTCAGAGATTATAGAGGCAACGCCCAACAGGAATAAATGAAAAAGACAGTCAGAGTGCACAAAATAAAACACACAGTACGGTGTAGCTGCCTTAGGCTGCCTGGGAAAACCGTCTTTAAGCTGTTTATCTGTGCAGTAAACAGTTATTTGCTCGTAAAGCCGCTTCAGATGTTTCAAAAATGTGCACGAATGTGTGCAGCAATCGCTGATTATCTTTAAGTGTAGCCTGTAATGGGGGAGCGATGATGATGCGGATGCGAAGAGAAGCGAGATTTATTAAGAGCAAATCAGTTATCAGGGTCAAAACGGTCCAGGGTCAACAAGCCAACACGGAGAGAACGAGGGACAGACATGAGGAAAAACACACAACGGAGGCCGGAAGAACGACGCTGAACAATACAATACAAAGACCAGCAGCCTAACAGGGGAAAACACAGGGCTTAAATACAACAGGGTTAACAAGACACAGGAGGTTACAATCAGGGGCAGGGTCTGGAAACAAGGGGGCAGGACCGGGAAGAAACAAAACAAGGAAGCACATGGAGGACTGGGAGGGGCCAATTGTGACAGTGGACAGCAACTGAGTAACTGAGTATCTGAGTAAATGTAATTGGTTTCTGTACTTTAGTATTTTTGGTGTATCTGTACCGAAGTTTCTCCGTTCTGGGCGACTTTTTCCTTTCACTCCACTACATTTCAGAGTCTAATATCCGACTTTTTCCTCCTACATTTTGAGAAATCTGTGGTTCCTTTTGGTTTCTGTGTGTATAAAAACGTCACATGTCAAAACGAAAGAAGCGCAAAGCCAGAGCACCAATCAGGGCCCAGCGGTCACTTTGTTTAGAGCTGGTTTTGACCTGTTGGTCATACCGACCCAGTGCAGCACGCGGTTCAACGTCAGCGCAGCAGCGTAAAACTTTGGGAGAGTCTGTTCAACATAAATGATGAACTAACCTAACTTTGTGTAAATAGAGCTCAATATAGAAATATGTCCACATATGCAGTCGAGACTGACGCGGCTTTTTTCTGAATTTCTACAAACACCATTTCATTTTATAGTAAATGAGTTTGGGCTGGTTTATGTTTATGAACAGACGCCTACAGATCAACATAGTAAAGGAGCTCATCTGTGATCCTGAGTTTAAAGCCAGTTTTTATTCAACTTAAACTTGGAACTAAGTTGTAAATAAATCTGAAACTGAAACTTTGCTTGTGTGTAAAAAGTGATTTCAGAGCCACTCGGTTCTCCCTGATGGAAACTGTTTACCTTCAGTGTTTTGTGCTTCTGATCATTTTAATAGACGTCAGCGTCACTAATTAATGACGTTCTATTAAAAGACTGGTTTACCAAGAGAGACGCTGGAGGACTTTCACCTGAAATGAGTTCATGAAGCCAGTCTGGTTATAAAAATGATAACAGGACATCAGAGCCAGAATTACTCTTTTAGTACTTTTACTTTATACTTAAGTACATTTGAAGGGAAATACTTTAGTACTTTTACTCAAGTGGAGGTCTAAAGGGAGGAACTTCTACTTTTACTGGAGTGATATTTTACCTTGGGGGTCTCGACTTTAACTCCAGTACATGGTTTTTGTACTTCATCCTCCACTGCTTTATACCCCTCAAGCCAATGTTTGACAGTGCTACACTTGGTTTACTTGATTTAATAGAACAGTAATATAAGATCCCCATGTAATTAGAGATTGAGGCCCCTTCTGTAAGCGTCTGATTAGTCAAATCAGGTCATTTGGTTGCTGGGAACACTCTGAAATGTGCAGGGCCTGCATGACCATGGTTGGGAAACATTGCTTTAGGCAACCAAAAAAGGTTCTACTGTGTCATCGCTCCAAAGAACTGCTTATGTAATGTTATCTTCTGTTTATATGAGCAAAAACACACTTACTACTGAGACACATAGTTTATAGCCATGTTTTTTGTTGGGCCAAGGCTTTTGTGCAACAGTGTCTTATGAGATGAAAAATACCGTGAAACATTTCTGGTGTGTGAAGCTGAATCTGAAGCATCCGGGGAGGAAAAATAAGTGATATAAACAAGCGAGGGACAGAAGCTTTGCTTTCCACCTGAACTCTGACTCACTTCTACAGCATGTAGAGAATGAAGACAGACCTGTCTGCCTGCCTGCCTGCTCATCCTCATACCTGGCGACTCCCTCGGGGACACCGAGACATTTTTCATCGAGACACATTTCCTGTAAATGCTCCTGTAGGTTATGGTGGCCTGTGTGCCCTGCAGCCTTTTACCATCACACAAATATCCAGAGATTTAGGCCTCAGTGTACAGGAGACACACAGCACTAGGCTTAGTCCGCGCTGTTGTTCTGACTTAAAAAGCAGGTGGGATTTTGAATAAAACTCATGAAACATTAAATAATCAGGCAAGAAAACAAGAAACTCCCTAAATATGTGAATTGAGAGGTACGCCTTGCCCTTTTCTGTCTTATTTATTTATTATTTTTATCATTATTGTTATTATTTGTTATGTATTTATTTTATTTAATTTTTATTTAATCTCCTTTTCTAATGTTATTGATATTTGTACATATTGTAATTTATTATTTATATTTAGTATTATCTACACACTGATTTAGGCCACTGCTGTTCTGGTAGATATTCTGTTTATCTCCGTAAAGCTGATCCCCAGGCGAGCTTTAGTGGAAGTAGGTGTTCTAAGGGGGTGGGTAGGTTATGGTTTAAGGATAAGGGGTTGGTGCACAAACTCACTTTTTGTTGCTCTACTTGAAAAGTGTAATATGTGTGTGATTCTACAAAAGACAATAAAAACAAAAGAAAACAACAAACAGTGCCTTACATTTTGTTTACATATTCGAAATTCTATAAAATGAACTTCAGAGGTTCAGAGGGTTTGGTGTGAAGTGATTCAAATGTTTTTACAGTGGTGGTGATGGGAACCAGGCGTCGCCATGACTACAACACAGATATAGACACTTTATTTACCATCTAGAACCATCAGAGAACCTACACGAGTTTATCTGGAATGTTGATGATGGAAAACAGTGGAAAATCTGGAATAATGAGTTTTCTTTGGGGACTATTTTGCCGCACAGCGCCCTGCATGTCTCCCTCCACCATGAATGGAGTTGAAGTTCTCTAAACTCTCATAAAACAGCGTCTCAGTCATCAGGCAGTGAATTCAGAACCAGTTCATGTAGGAACTTTCTGTAGGAGCTTTTAGAGGGACGTCTGGTTCCCATCACCACCACTGGGAACGGCTCTGACTCTCTAGAATGGAGTGTTGCACATCAATCCGCTCTGAATGACTTTACATCTTAACAATTTGATTATACAGGAAATCTGAGTCCCTTTAAAGGCAGCGAGACGGAGACGAAAGAAGCCCACAGATGTGGGAATTTTCTCTGTTAGAAAATTACGATAATCACAGTTTTATCTCAGTTTGATGTCGTTTCAGTCTATTCTGGTCCTTTATCTTCATAACAAGCATTAAAAAATCACTAATAATATTCCAGTGTCTCGGTAGCTAGGTAACTAACTTTCCCGTTCCACCTTAAATAGCCCAGCAGCTGCTGTAGTTGCTTTATTTGATCTTGTGCCTCTTGCCGTGACCTCAAAAAGTCATAAATGTCTTCTTCCATGACAGAATGACGGAGGATAACAAGCGGAGCCGGTGCACAGAGTAGTGGTCTGTTAAGTCTGACAGTATCTGGTGCTCACCACATAGTATCTGGTGCTAACTTGTTAATATTGGGTGCTCATTGCATACTATCTGGTGCTTACCTGATAGTTTTGGGTGCTCACCACATAGCATCAGGCACTCACAGCATAGTATCTGGTGCTCATCTGACAGTATCTGGTGCTCAGCACATAGTATCTGCTGCTCACTTGTTAACGTTGGGTACTCATCACATAGTATCTGGTGCTCACATGTTAATATTGAGTGCTCACCACACAGCATCTGGTGCTCACTTGTTAATATTGGGTGCTCAACACATAGTATCTGGGGCTCACCTGATAGTTTTGAGTGCTCACCACATAGTATCTGGGGCTCACCTGATAGTTTTGAGCGCTCACCACATAGTATCTGGGGCTCACCTGATAGCTTTGAGCACTCACCACCAGAGTGTCTGGTGCTTGCTTGACAGTATTAGGTGCTCACTGGATAGTATCCACTGCGCACCAGATTTTACCTAAAAAAAAACTACACCACGTTCCTTTCACCCAAAAAACCCTTCAGGAGCTCCGAACAAAACCCCTGCATTACAGCTCGTTTACGTACTGACCACGCTCCGCTCATAACAGCTGCAGCTGTGGTTTGTTATCCTCACGGAAACCCGATTCTCTTTAGGAAAACTAGTGTTTTTCATCTTAATCTGCCGCATCTGTAGCGAACTGACAAACAATGCACTGATGCATTTCCCTGTAGGCCCATTGTGTTTGAATGAGGGCGTTTTCAGTCTGATGGCCTTCTGCTCTTTTGTCCATACAGGGAAACACACTGTACGCTACAGAGATTAGTATGAAAAGCAGTGGTATCTTCTTTAAAAGGGGAATTCCACTCACCTTCTGTATAATACAACGGTTGAGATGTAAACGAAGTCAGTCAGAGTGATGTGAGAAACGTAGGGACTCAGACGTCTGTACAGTGGTGGTGACAGGAGCCAGGGAACCTGCACGTGCATTCGGGGCTCGTATGTAACACTAATGATGGTGAAACAGGCATAAATCTGAAAAAATGAGTTTTCTTTGGCGACTATTTTGGTTCCCTGCATGTACGGCTCCACCGGGTATTTTAGTTGTAGGCCAAAACCTCAAAACTACTACAAAACTGTCTCAGACATCAGGCAGTGAATAACCATCTCATGTGATGACTCTCTGGGAGGGTGGACATCTGGTTCCCATCAGTGACCAGCGAACCTACAAATGTCTCCTGAGCTTTTATATCATCGCTGTTGAGAAGAAAAAAATCTAAGCACGAATTTCAGTTTGCAGGTGAGGGCAAAAAACAATCAACACCTTCAGTTTACACCAATCAGGCCTAACATCATGACCACCTCCTCGTTTCTACGCTCACTGTCCACTTTATCAGCTCCACTTACTGTATAGCTGCTCTCTGTAGTTCTACAGTTACAGACTGTAGTCCATCTGTTTCTCTGATACTCTGTTACCCTGTTCTTCAGTGGTCAGGACCCCCATGGACCCTCACAGAGCAGGTACTATTTGGGTGGTGGATCATTCTCAGCACTGCAGTAACACTGACGTGGTGATGGTGGTGTGTTAGTGTGTGTTGTACTGGTGCGAGTGGATCAGACACAGCAGGGCTGCTGGAGTTTTTAAACACTGTGTCCACTCACTGTCCACTCTATTAGACCCTCCTACCTTGTCGGTCCACCTTGTAGATGTGAAGTCAGAGACGACAGCTCATCTGCTGTGTTGGTCATCCTCTAGTCCTTCATCAGTGGTCACAGGACGCTGCTGGCTGGATATTTTTGGTGGGTGGACTGTTCTCAGTCCAGCAGCACTGCTGTGTCTGATCCACTCAAACCAGCGCAACACACACTAACACACCACCACCACCACATCAGTGTTACTGCTGAGAATGATCCACCACCCAAATAGTACCTGCTCTGTGAGGGTCCATGGGGGTCCTGACCACTGAAGAACAGGGTAACAGAGTATCAGTGAAACAGATGGACTACAGTCTGTAACTGTAGAACTACAGAGTGCAGCTATACAGTAAGTGGAGCTGATAAAGTGGACAGTGAGCGCAGAAACAAGGAGGTGGTCATGATGTTACGCCTGATTGGTGTAAGTTAATGTAAAGACTTTATTTTATTCGCTATTTTGCCTTACATCACCCAGCATGTACCTCTCCACCAAGAACAGATAAAAAAGGACATTTTAGGCCAAAACCTTCTTGAAACTGGCTTAAAACAAATGCAGTGTTTGAAGTTGTAGCTGTCTGGGAGGGAGCTGTCAAGCTCCTCAGACGTCTGGTTACTGAACTGCCATAATATTTACACACCGTGAACAATGCAAGGTTTGGGTTTCAAGACGCTTTTTAAGCGACGCGCTTTGTTTAGTCTGAGTTGAAGACAGAAGAGAGAAACTGAAGTTCCTTCAAAGAACTCAAAGCTCCTCCTCCTCCTCCTCCTCCTCCTTCTCCCTCCTCCTCCTCCCTCCCTCCCTCCCTCCTACCGATCAAGTTGCTCTAGTTGCTCCGCAGACTCCACACTCCACCTGAGAGGGGCGACCACACAGAGCCTTACCGCTCAGCCCGAAACGCAGACCTGAGACACCACCTGGACCTCAATCATGAATGATTCAGCACCTTTTCATTCAAGGAGCTGTGGCTGAACATGCCGTGTGTGGACCACGGCGAGGACTATCATGGTGATGAAGATGGCTTCAGACGTTTTGGTGGCAGCTCTCCCTCTCTGTCTGCTTCTGCATGCAGCTTCAGGTAAGCCTGAAACAGAGCCTCTTGGCCGGGTTTCAGTCGTACATCATGTTATATTATAAGGTTATACGTGGTTTTAGTGATGCATCATAATCTGGGTCGGATTACAGCAGCCAGTGAAGCCAAGGCTCGTGCTCAGGTTGTCTTTGCGTGGATCAGAGAAGCGAACAGAAACAGAAAATCCTGATATGCAGAATTATTAATGTTATTATCAAGCAGAATAGTTTCCTTTTCTTCT
Source organism: Pygocentrus nattereri (assembly GCF_015220715.1). NCBI lineage: Eukaryota > Metazoa > Chordata > Actinopteri > Characiformes > Serrasalmidae > Pygocentrus > Pygocentrus nattereri. Next base: position 3,471,807 of record NC_051214.1, read on the forward strand.
GTAACCTCTGATTAAAACGTCTCTTTCCACCGGCGGGACTCCCGCGAACACTCGCACAGAGGTATGTTTCACTTCCCATCACTATAACAACAGTTGCCTACATGAAATCCACCAGCTCAGCTCCTCGTCTGTTCACATTGATGCTCCTGTTACTTTCCAAATAAATAAATACAGGAGTAAATAAATAAAATAGAAAAAGAAGCGTTGGCTTGAAAAAGCCAGCTGACTGTGTGGGAAAGTTAAATTGCACGGACTGATGTGGCTTAGTAGCTTGTGTTAAAGCTGAAGTACCTGAAATGCAGTGCTACTTTAAATACAGTGCTACCTTAAATCTACCGACACATGAAATCCACTGTTAATTTAAATAAATGCCCTGATTGCTTAAGTCTCCTGCCACCTTAAATCTACCATTATCTTCAACAGACTGCTCACACAAAAAAAATCCACTGATATATTAAATACACTGTTACCTTAAATTCACCTCTCCCTTAAAAATCCACTGATACATTAAATTCACTGCTACCTTAAATTCACCTCACCCTTAAAAATCCACTGATACATTAAATACACTGTTACCTTAAATTCACCTCTCCCTTAAAAATCCACTGATACATTAAATACACTGTTACCTTAAATTCACTGCTACCTGAAATGCACAGCTACCATAAATTCACTGCCACTTCACATCCACCGATATCCTAAATCCACTGTTACCGGAAATCAAATTAGCACCTGATTTAATTTA
>NC_051214.1:3480051-3512551 GCF_015220715.1 Pygocentrus nattereri
ATTAATGGATGGATGAAAACAGTGAATGAGAGATGAGATGAGCTTCTCTAAAAAGCCCAGTAATGATCGGCCTCTGATGGTTCAGACGTTCTCAGCACCGTGAAGCTTTACGGGACGTCGAAACCGAAGATCTAGGCATTCGTTTTGTTCTTAGTGGAGATATGATACGCCACCAGCTCTCACATGAGAAGCAGCTTGAATGAAGATCCTCAGCTTCTAAATCTCTTTTGGCTGTAAATCAGTGTGAAAACGAAAGCAGGACATTCGTAATTTGTCATATTCTTAAACATTCGTATTTGCACAGATTTGCTTTTTGGCTGTTTCCTTGTTTGCTGAGCACTTCTACGACTTTTCATCACTTAAAGTAATTGCAGATCTTTTCGCAAGCTTATCTAACGAGGCGGACCGCCTGCAATAACAGCCCTAATAAAACCCACTCACTATCTCTGGACTTTGATCATCAGCAGGATATTTGCAGCAGGCAATCTGAAGTTTATAATCAATAAACTCAGTGCTGCAGGATTAACCGCTGTAGAGTAACTGAGGCATATTTGAACCATGTAGAATAATAAGACTTTCCTTTTTCTCTAAACCAAATGACCTCACAACACCGGTCAGAGGTTTATCCGATCTCAAGACGTCTAAGACAAATGCTGATACTTACAACACAGTACAAACCCACTTCAGTTAGCCCCTTCAGCTCCTTGGGACCACCGGTGATCTGTACTGAAGTTTCTCCGTTCTGGGCGACTTTCTCCTTTCACTCCACTACATTTCAGAGTCTAATATCCGACTTTTTCCTCCTACATTTTGAGAAATCTGTCGTTCCTTTTGGTTTCTGTGTGTATAAAAACGTAACATGTCAAAACGAAAGAAGCGCAAAGCCAGAGCACCAATCAGGGCCCAGCGGTCACTTTGTTTAGAGCTGGTTTTGACCTGTTGGTCATACCGACCCAGTGCAGCACGCGGTTCAACGTCAGCGCAGCAGCGTAAAACTTTGGGAGAGTCTGTTCAACATAAATGATGAACTAACCTAACTTTGTGTAAATAGAGCTCAATATAGAAATATGTCCACATATGCAGTCGAGACTGACGCGGCTTTTTTCTGAATTTCTACAAACACCATTTCATTTTATAGTAAATGAGTTTGGGCTGGTTTATGTTTATGAACAGACGCCTACAGATCAACATAGTAAAGGAGCTCATCTGTGATCCTGAGTTTAAAGCCAGTTTTTATTCAACTTAAACTTGGAACTAAGTAAATGAATCTTTTAGTACTTTTACTTTATACTTAAGTACATTTGAAGGTAAATACTTTAGTACTTTTACTCAAGTGGAGGTCTAACGGGAGGAACTTCTACTTTTACTGGAGGAATATTTTACCGTATCTCTACTTTAACTCAAGTACATGATTGGTGCACTTTGTCCACCACTGACCTGAGAAGCATTTCTGCATATCAGAGCCAGGTGTGTTGGATCAGAACTCTGCAGGGTGGTAGATCTCTGGGACCAGGTTTGAGCACCCCTGCATTTAACCATTCAAATGCTTCAAATACCACTGTCTTTACTAAAGAACCCTTGAGGAACCCCCTTTGCTAAAAGACTTCGGTTCTTCGGTTCTTCTCTCTCCAACAGCGATCTTCGGGCCTCCAAGTGTGAAGTTGACTCTGGTGGACAACTATGTGCACGTAAGGCTGAAGGGTCCGTTCAGATGGAAGAGCAGCAGGATGAAGAGAGGCTACTCTGTCTGGAAGATCTTCCCCCACATGGTCTACAACATCTCCGTTTACAACAACAGGAGCAAACACTTGGTAGGTGTTCACTGTTTTCAGGGAAATGATGAAACATGATCCACGATATCTGCTTCTGTCCTGCTTTCTCACAAAGACAGCCAGCAGGCATCACCTGTCTGAGAAGAGCACCTGATCTAGAACCAGTTTTTGTGAGATATTATAGGTTGAAACCTGGGAGGAACCTGATCCCGGGCTTGAGGTCATGTGAAAACAAATCCGAACACAGCGACAATGAAGATGTTGGAGGAGAGTTTGGTTGCTTTGGAGCATGATTGACAATAAAATAACAATATTATATTGTTATATGCCATCACTATACATTATTATATTGACAGTATAGTCTTTACAAAGGCTTAATAAACGTGCTATTCGGGTTTTTACATGTAAATGTCTGAAAGTGCCCCAAAAGCTAAAACAAATTTCTAGTCTGTTTATACCCTCACCGGCCACTTTATTAGGTACACCTGTTTAATTGCTTGTTAACACAAATAGCTAATCAGCCAATCACACGGCCGCAACACTGCTTGTTCACGCACAACCATCTCTAGGCTTCACAGAGAACGGTCCGAGAAAGAGGAAATATCCAGTGAGCGGACAGTTGTGTGGACGAAAATGCCTTGTTGATGTGAGAGGTCAGAGGAGAACGGGCAGACTGGTTCCAGATGATAGAAAGGCAACAGGAACTCAAATAACCAACCAGAATCTCTGAGGAACGTTTCCAACACCTTGTTGAAAGGTGTTGGACACACTTCACATTATTAAAAGTATAAGACAAAGTTTTCCTTGGATGCTCGGAAGAGAACGGCGTATCAGCCAGTTTTACATTGAGTTTATTTTACATATTTAAATTATATATTATATATTATAAATTATTTAATATTAAAGCACCATTGTCCATTTGATCAGCTCCACTTACTATAGCCATACCATGGACCCTCACAGAGCAGGTGCTGTTTGGGTGGTGGATCATTCTCAGCAGTGCAGTAACACTGACATGGTGGTGGTGTGTTAGTGTGTGTTGCGCTGGTCTGAGTGGATCAGACACAGCAGTGCTGCTGGAGTTTTTAAACACTGTGTCCACTCACTGTCCACTCTATTAGACACTCCTACCTTGTCAGTCCACCTTGTAGGTGTAAAGTCAGAGACGACAGCTCATCTGCTGCTGCACAGTTTGGGTTGGTCATCCTCTAGTCCTTCAGCAGTGGTCACAGGATGCTGCCCACAGGACGCTGTTGGCTGGATATTTTTGGTGGGTGGACTATTCTTAGTCCAGCAATGACACTAAAACCTCCAGCAGCACTGCTGTGTTTGATCCACTCAGTCCAGCGCAACTCACTAGTACTTGCTTTGTGGGGGTCCATGGGGGTCCTGACCACTGAAGAACAGGGTAACAGAGTAACAGAGAAACAGATGGACTACAGTCTGTAACTGTAGAACTACAGAGTGCAGCTATACGGTCAGTGGAGCTGATAAGATGGACAGTAACCTTATCCAGTCGCTTACTGTGACATTCACACCTTCTTCTTTCTATTTGGATGTTTTCCCAGCACCACTTCCTCCTGCAAAACGACTCGCTGAGACTGGGGCCTCTGGAATATGAATCAGTGCAGTGTGTGAAGGCTGACTCGCTCTCGCTGTCTCTCCCTCTGGCCAGCATCCCGTCTGACTGGAGCTGCATCTTACTTCCGCCAGGTAACGTGAGAAAAGCAGCCAGGGCACTTTCACAGCTCTAGCTTTATACCCCAAGGCTTAGGTAGCAGATAGCTATGCTGACTGACCTGCTGCTTCATATCTCTATAGTGTGCTTTAATCTGAGCTTTGCGCTCATGTTGGTTTCTAATAGAGCCATATAACAAAAACACAGTGTCACAATACTTCAAGAACCTTTTATATCACTATACTTATCATATGTTATTTACTTCTGATCAATCAAAACAAGCAAAAATGAACCAGAAGTGCCACATTAAAAAAATAGCATCAAAACCAATGAATAGAATGATTTGTATTAAACGTTTCACATCACTGCAATAATTCCAATGAAACTGCACTAATTATGCACCTAATGCAATTTAAGTACGGATGGCATCTATGATAAATTCAAAGAAGCATATTGGAGCTTATTTGTGAAGTAATTTATCACGATAATGATAAATATCGTCATTTAGCCCAGCTCTACACTCTTAAACCTGATGGCACTTCAAGGGTTCTTTAGTAAAGGCACCCTTTACCCTTTGCATGATTAATAGGGTCTTTGCATCGTGACGGGGTTCTTCAGATCGATGACGAATGTGCTCTATAGAGAACTTCTTTAAAAAAGGGTTCTGTTGTTGTTACGATGCCAAGCTTGTAATAATAGAACAACCACTTTTGGTGCTACATAGAACCCTTCTCAAAAAGGTTCATTGACACTTTCTTTGGATGTCACCTTTGTAAGCATCCATGAGCACGTTCATAACATGTTATAATGCATTCATAAGGCACTATAAACATGGCTATTCATATTTATAAAAATGCATTACATGTTACTTAGTTAGTTGTTAACATAATGCATTATAAGTACTGTTCATGACACATTATAAGAGCTCATAAGCTGTACATGTGCGCTCTAAGTAAAGTGAAGCATACAGGATTAAAGCCTCCTCCAGTGTTAGGAGTGAGGCTTCAAGCTGAAGTAAGGTGTTGTGCTGAATTTTCACTCCCTGCATAATCAGGTTCATGCACACATGAGGACGTATGGATTCTAGATTATGTTTGCAATTTTTTGAAACTTTAATATTAAATCTAAAGCAGAGAGCTAATAGTAGGTTTTGCAGTGATCTGGCTGTGTGTTTGTGCTGTATTTCTAGTTGTGGGATGTTGGAGCTGGTTTCTCTCAGTCTCAGTGATGGCAGGTTATGCTGAGTGTTCTGATGTATGAATCGTCGCTATTTTAAACCCTTTGTTTATAATATGAAGACTAAATGCAGAGATATAACAGCAGCGAGTGGGTTTTGGGTGATTTTGGACGGTCACAGGTGGATGAAATCACTCTGGATGGTGAGGCGGAATCAGATGAGTGACCTTGTGTGTGTGTCATGTTGCTGTTTTAACCCAATAATATCAGGATTTTGGTGATTTTCTGAGTCAAATTACTCACTGATGCTGACGTCATGGCTTGATGATGTCATGCTAGCTAGTTAGGGCCGGGTCTACCAATTGGTTTCATATTGAATGTGTATCATGTCTGTGGCTTAAACCGTTCTGACATTACAAAGGCTAGAATTGAATTACATGTTCTAAGGTTTAACAGTCGTTAATAGAAAGAAGCAACAGAAATAGTGAATGTAGTCTATAGCGTTCATATGCATCCATGAAGCGGGGTTTCAGGATTCAATGCAATAGCTGTGGTCAATCATGGCTGCGTTCAGCTACAAAGACAAGTTTTGCTCATTTTTATAGTTGACAGGGAGTCATAATGTATCCTGAACCACAACAGACAATTCAATGTGACCTTATTGAAGAGCTCAATGCATTTTGATTGGGTTGAGAGACGTTTTTCAGAAGAGATTCACAGAAAGGATTTGGGTGACTATTGATGTCTAGTGTGATCTACTACTTCTGAGTTACGTGAGAAATTGCGTGAATTAGATCACCAAATTGTTCCATTGGCATCAAACCACAGGGATTACAGTCCCAAAATAGCCGGCTGTTTATGGTCCATCTACTTGCCTGTGAAAGATTTAAAAACAGTGCCTGCATTAGAATAATGCAGGTTTGTTGGGGGACAAAAGCACCTGTTCTGCTGCTGACTGAAACGGAAGTACAGGATAAGGATCAAGGACACGTTTGGCCTGTACATTTAAACCTGCCATTCCCAATTCCTGGAATTTCATCTGTCGCAGTGTTTTGTCTTTGTGTTATTGCGCTACTGTGAAGTGACTGGACTGGTTTGGGTGCAAAGGACTCCTTAAGCTGCACCTCATTCCTCCGTGAATCATTAAACAGGCTTATCGCAGGGGCTTTCCCCCGACCCGTGGACGAGCTGTGCTTCCTTCTGAAAAAAATTCACCCTTCCAAGGGCCTCCAGTCTCTCTCTGTGCTTCTCGCTCTTATTTCAAAGAAGGCAATGAGCGCATGTTGAAGAGAGATAAGTTCTTAAAGTTTCATTGCGGGAAAGTTGGACACACCTACTCTTGAAGGGTAATTTTTGGTAATACTGAAGACATTGAATCTATTCTATTATTGAATCTTGACTTGATTCAGTTTTACACATTCTTGGCATTCTCTCCAGCAAGTTCACGAGGAGCCCGCCTATGGTGCATTCCCAACAGGACTGAAGAAGATGCATATTGTTGTTGGAAAAAAAACCTTGTATCTCTAAAATGGCAACTTTACAGGAGAAGGAAAAAACTAACTTTACTTATAATGTAAGTCAATGGAACCAGAAATTTTTCAATGTCATTTTGGGCCATTTCTTTTGGTCCACTCATCAGGAAATTTACATATAATGTAAAGGGCAACAAACCTGTTGAAATTATGTCAAAAACTGAAAAACGTCAAAAAAAAATGAAGATACAAGGTTTTCCTCCAGCAGCTTGTTATGGTGTGACTTTGTTAGGGGAATTTGAAAATCATTTTTTAAAGTTTAAATAAATTGGAAAAAAATTCATAGATTTGCATAAACTTTACCTGTTTAGCCGGGTACCACGCCAGTAACAGCCTCAAAGTCGAGTATTAAGGTACATATTCCAAGCAGCTACTGGGAGCCAGTGGAGTAAGATGCAGCTCCTGTAACTTGGGTACTAAACTGCACTGGTTGAAGGTCAGTTAGGCCGCTGCAGTTTGAAGCCTTTACAGTAACAGAAAGCACAGCCTACAGGGAGTTGCGCTAGTCAAGTCATGAGTCGATCAGCATACTCCATAAAGTAATCAGACCACAACAATATGGGCTGAGAAGGTCAGCTGGTTGTCAGTCATGACCTTGAGGTTCAAGTGGACTGTACAAATGACACTGATGGGATATATAAAAGCTTGCAAGGTCATCTTGGATGATGAAAAGCTCCCCTCTGAGAGATACGGCAGTAAAAGACCTGATCCAAGATGCTGTACAATTATCCAAACTTCAATATCTGAGAGGAAGTCAGAGAGTTTTGTTGGGACTGAGGCAACGTGTCAACGTGAAATGCTGGGGCATCTTGAGAAAAGGACAGATGTAGCTGGGTGTGGTCTAGCAATGAAAGGAGAAGCTGTGTGGGTGGATGATTGGTCGTACAGAGGTCATGTATGAGAAGAATATTAGGGGGCCAAGCACGGATTCCTGGGGTACACCACTTGTTACTTTACCTGACTTGGACACCTCTCTCAATGCCTTGCACGTCACGTAGAGATCATATCATTTGAGTGGCGTTCCTGTACAGCAGGATCAGATGGTTCAGTTCAGAATACTTACATGAGGTGGAAGCAGACGACTGAGTTTCAGTATACGTATGTGTCCTAAATGAAAAGGCGAACATAACTGCTAGCTTATAGTACTATTCTCTCTCTCCTGCTATCAACCGTACCATCTGTGTTTTATTGTTCTTTTTTCCTTTTCCAGACCCGTTTACAGCTCAGATGCTGGTGCTGATATTGGGAGGTGTCGTTCCCACTGCCATTTGTCTGTTTGTGTTGGCTGCAGTCGGGGGCTTCGCTTATTACTACATCTGTGGTCACAAGCAGAAGCTTCCCATGAGCACGGTGAGCCACACTAAGGGAACCCCTAAGGGAATATTTTAACATGAACATGCCTGTTAGAGCTACATCTTAATATAGCTACATCTGGCACTTGCCAGAATGTCTAGGAGGGGCAGATTTCTGGTGAATCTGCTTAGGTTACAAGGTGAAATCTTTAAGCAGACCACGTTTCCAGAAAGCTGCCCTCCTGCATAGTTTAGTCCCACATTACTGTAGAAATGAGATGCTACTGAAAATTTGGAGTGGTTGGTCAAATGTGATAGATGATGACAGCTGCTCCTTCTGGTAGCCAGTTTCCATCATTTGTCAATTTCTTCTCTGCAGTCACTTCCGAGAGCTGCTCTTCTGGACCAGTTCCATTTCTTATTTCTACCCCTACCTCTTATTTTTGAGTGTCACATTGCCCCAACTGGCCTACAAGGGGTAGTGGTTGAGATCTTCCCTCTGAAATGAGACCCTCAAATAAAAGAGCATCTCTTCATTAACAGCTACCAGCGCCGCTCTGTGGGCGACCCTGCCCGTCTGCAGGGACAGCAGAGGAGGGGAAAGTTCAGCTCCTCACTGCTGGGCTTTAGTTACATTTAGGGATCATACGCCTTCAAAGGGGGGGGCAATTATTCATTATCACCCCCCCCTAATTCTTCAGTGATATGAAGCTGAAGTCAGATGTTCACCAGATTCTTGTTTGTATTTTCCCGTTCCACCTTAAATAGCCATTACATTCTGGCGCTTCAGGCATCAGAACTGCTGGACTTTTTAAGGTGGAATGGGAAAATTAGCTAGCTAGCTACCGAGACATTAGCATGCTATCAGTGGTGTTTTATGCTTGATATGAAGAAACACAACCAAAATGCACTGAAACAACATTAAGCTAAGACAATACAGTGTTTATCGTAATTTTTTAATGTTGAAAATTCTCTCATTCCGGCTTTTCTTTCTTTCTTATAACATTCTGGTTGAAGTGTCTCTGAGAAACCTCTGTTTGGAGGGTCATGTAGCCCTAACACTTCACCCTCCCCCTCTATCTCAACTAAAACTGGGACACCCTACCCCTAGACATGAGCACACAAAACAGAGAGGTAGGGCTAAGTGGTAGGGGCAAGGGATGATATGGGACTGGGCCTATGTTTTGCTCGGACACCCAACACCGAAAGTGCTGATCATTTTTCTTCTCATGGCAGGATTTGGTTCATGTCAACGAGAAACAAAAGTTGTTCCAGCCAGACCAACCTGTAACCATCATCAACCTGAACCTGATCTCCACCAATCTGAGCACGCAGGAGTCCAAGCTGGGGCCTTGGGGTACTCATCACCACTTCGTCGGTGGGAATGAGCGCCTGCAGCCCATCCGGGCTTTGCCACCTGGAAGAGCAGGGGAACCTGAGGAAGGAGAGATAGTACAGGCCTATGCTACACAGGATGTCCAACATCAAGCTGAATTTGACAGTGCCTCTGATGCTGCTTCAGATCTGGGGTCCAGTGATGAATTTCTGAGTGACGACTATGGGCTGGTGCTCCGTGAGCAGAACCCCCAGCTAGACATGACTGGCTTGATGGTACCGAACATACTTAACCAAAAGGTGGAGGAGCCACCGGAGTGTAAGGTCGACCTGTACATGGCGCAGAGCAGAGAGAGAGACTCAGAGAAAAGTTATGAGGAGGAGGCGGAGGAGGAGGTGAAGGAAGATGGAACATTTTTGGACTGGGACCCACGGACTGGGGTGCTGAAGATCCCTCTGCTCTGCCATTTGGGCCCAGAAGGTCCCACAGATTCAAAGAAGGAGAGAGAACCAAAGACAAGAGTGGACACAGAGTTGCTCCAGCGCAGGCCCATCCTAACCAGTGTGGTTGTCAGACAGTGCTCAGAGGAGAGTGGAGAGGAGGACGTCTTCTCGAAAATGGAGAAACAATGGGGGCTGCAGATCCAGAGCAGTTCTGAATGAACGTTTGCGTGGAGGAGGAAGATACGTGAACGTCCTCCTGCTTTTGCGGATGCTGCTCAGGATTCAGGTTCCCGAAAAGATCACAGTGTAAGAATGAATGTGTCGCTGCCAGCACTGAGTATCGGCCACTGATACTGATCCTGTACTTTTTATGTGAAAACATTTTTCCTGAAAACCTGAGTTGGTGCTCCGTCAGAGGACAGACATCTGTTGTCTTAGACCGGAGGTCTTCAAACCGTCTGGAAGGCCCTGAATAACTGGCTTGGTAACCTCTGTCTTGGAGGGTTAAAGTAATCTTAACTATCTGTAAAAGTGCTCAACCTGATATTCACTCTGCTTATCACTGTGATCTGGGTGCTACGATGCTTTTGTAGACCCCTCATAAATATTACGTCAAAAGCACAACCTTCGTGAACTAAAACTGTTTATTTGTCATTTAAAGAGGCTGATTTTGAGCTTGTTTAAATATTTTATATGCTATAAACTGAAGGCACGTTATAAGTGAAGGGGTTTAACAGAGTCGGTGGTGGAGGGTTCATGTAACTCATGCTCTGATTGTTTCCATCATACTTTGAATGTAGGCTTTGGAAATTGTACAGTATTTTTTTAAAACTTGAAATCTAACTTTTCTAATTTTCTGTTAAACTGTTAAAAATATTCTGCATTTATTTTAGGGCAATTTTTTGATTATTTTTCTGAAAGATGACTGTAATTCTGGTTATGGTTGTGCTGTCGTGTATAACAATGAAGGTTTGTATTTTATATCACTGCACTGCAATGTACAATTTTACAATGTGAAAGCTCAAGTTCATAGTGCTGCAGGATATTACACATAAAAGCTCTTTGATTCTGGTTTCCTAAATGAAGGACATCCATGAAGGATTAATATGGTGTATATATATATATATATTTTTTTTTTTTTTTTAATTTTTGTAATAGTTTGAAAATGTCTGTTGCTCTTTATATTATGTGTGAATTTCATGATGAATACACTACAAAAATGACCCAAAATGACTTGGAAAATATTCTGGTTCCATTGACTTACATTATAAGCAAAGTAGGTTTTTTCCCTCTCCTGTAAAGTTGCTATTTTCCAAATGTAAAATTTATTTTTCCCATTTTTCATAACTGTCTCTTTGTTGGAATTGTAATGGAGATTCTCGGCAAAATAAACTCACGGACCAAAGATTAAATCCTATGTATAGCCAACATATTTTCCTGTGGTTCTGGTGGTTGAAAAAAAACATACCATAGAAAAGAATGTAGGTGACATATAACAATGCAAATTACTGCTTTATTTCGTGTATTTAAAAAATAAACAGTCAGAAATGCAGCTGGCACCTTAAAAAGGCAGACATCACCTCTTAAAACATTCCCCGTCTTTGTCTATCAGTCTCCAACACTTGTTGGCAGATTCCCTGTTGACGTCCGGAGTTCTTGGAAACTTTGTGTAGGTTTGGTCGGTTGGTCTGACCTGGATTAACTGCCAGTGGTTTAAGATGTTCTCCATTTGTAGATGATCATTGAGAAAGGGGAGTGATTGGCTACAAACAGCGCAGAACCGTACATCTACAAACCGCAACAACAAGGTAGACGTGCCTGATAAAATGGTTAATGAGAGAAATCTGGCTCCCTCTTCTGGTTCCTTATAGAACTCCAGTATACAACAGCAGCCTTGTGCTTACTCCTCCAGGCCAAAGGTTCAATGCAGTGTGCTGTAAAGAGTGCCTAAGCTGCTCAGTTGGGTTACTAGACTGTCTCAAGGCCTGACACTCCTTTGCCATATCTCTACACCAGTGGTTAGCAACCCTGCTCCTGGAGATCCAACTTCCTGCAGAGTCCATGTCCAACCCTAAGTGACCCCTCCTGATGCACGTATCGCCTTCACAAGTCCTTGACTTGTCCCTAACTAAAAGAAGTGTGTAACATTGGGGTTGGCGTTGAAACCTGCAGGAGGGTTGGTGACCCACCTGGCTTAAAAAGGGTTGACCTGCTGATGAGGCCTGGGGTCATTGAGATTTATATAATTTGTATAGGAAATTACATTTTGAACTGTTATTGTTATTAAAACAGAAGTGTAAAGACTATATTAAGTAATTTTTTATTATAAAATCACTTTTGTTATTAATCACATTTTATTATAAAATCACTTAAAATTTGAACAAATAACATTTATAGAATATTAATAAATAATTATATATATATACAGTATCTCACAAAAGTGAGTGCACCCCTCTCACATTTCTGCAAATATTTTGTTACACCTTTTGATGGGACGACACTATAGAAATGAAACTCTGATATAAGTTAAAGTGGTCAGTGTGCAGCTTGTATAGCAGTGCAGATTTACTGTCCTCTGAAAAGAACAACACACAGACATTAAAGTCTAAATAGCTGGCAGCACGTCCCATCAAAAGTGTGATGTGAGAGGTGCACTCACATTTGTGAGATACTGTATATATATATATAATGCAATGATGTGCTAATCATGTGAACCATATTTTTAAAGGAAAATAATATAAAGACGACATATCAAATGTGGAAACCTTATTCCTTTAACAGCACTCTGTAAGCGTTTGGGAACTGAGGAGATGCTGCTGTAGTTCTGAAAGTGAAATGTTGTCCCATCTTGTTTGATACAGGACTTCAGCTGCTCAACAGTTTGCGGTCAACTTTGTCATATTTTTCACTTTATTATGCGCCAAATGTTCTCAGTTGGTGACAGATCTAGACTGCAGGCAGGTCAGTTAAGCACTTGGACTCTTTTAATATGAAGCAAAGCTGTTGTAATACATGCAGAATGTGGTTTTACATTGTCTTGCTGAAATAATCAAGGCCTTTCCTGAAAAAGACGTCGTCTGGATGGCAGCATATGTTGCCAAGACATCTATATATCGCTCAGCATTAATTAAAGGCACAATATACAATAGATTCATCAGTTTGGGTCAAGTAACCTCACAGTTCCTACAACCCTAAGCCCAGCGTACAGCGGCTGAGTGAATGTGGTGTGGACTGTGTGTAGGAGGGTCAGTGTGTCAGAGACGCTGTAGAAGGACAGAGTTCCTGCCCTGTGATCCACATACACTCCTATTCTGGAGGAAGATGGAGCTGAGAGCTCAGTCTTAATGTTGTTGTGCCAGAAAGTGAGATTCTTAGAACAGCTCAGACTCCAGGACTGATTGTTGAATCCAAACCTGCTCTCATCACCATCTCCTTTCCTGCTGATCCCTTTATATGACACTGATATGCCCACCCACTCCCTGTAGCTCCACTCAACTTCCCAGTAACAGCGTCCACTCACACTCTCCTTAGACAACACTTGAGTCCAGTAGTCAAATCTCTCTGGATGGTCAGAGTAACGCTGGTCTCCTCCTCTCCACTTCACCACTCTGTTCTGCTCAGACAGACTGAGTTCATGATTTACTGTGTTTGGATCCAGAGTCAGTCGACAGAAATCTGAAATAAAGAAAAATAAGCTGTGGGAAGAAACCTGATATCTCAATTTTTGTTGTTTTTAGTTTTTGACATAATTTGAAGATGCCTGTTGGCATTTCCATTGCATGTAGATGTCAAGAGGAATGAACCAAAGGAAATGGCTTGAAAAAAAGTTTTGTTCCATTGACTTACATTAACTGTAAAGTAGCTTTTTGCTTTTCCTGTAAAGTTTTCTTCCAACAACATATATATATATATATATATATATATATATATATATATATATATAAAATATATATATTTCCAAAAGTATTCGGTCGTCTGGCTTCACACACATATGAACCTGAGTGAGATCCCATTCTTAATCTATAGGGTTTAATATGATGTCGGCCCACCCTTTGCAGCTATAACAGCTTCAGCTCTTCTGGGAAGGCTTTCCATAAGGGTTAGGAGTGTTTATGGGAATTTCTGACCGTTCTTCCAGAAGCACATTTGTGAGGTCAGACTCTGATGTTGGACGAGAAGGCCTGGCTCACAGTCTCCACTCTAATTCATCCCAAAGGTGTTCTATGGGGTTGAGGTCAGGACTCTGTGCAGGCCAGTCAAGTTCTTCCACACCAAACTGGCTCATCCATGTCTTTATGGACCTGCTTTGTGCACTGGTGGGCAGTCATGTTGGAACAGGAAGGGGCCGTCCCCAAACTTTCCACAAAGTTGGGAGCATGAAATTGTCCAGAATCTCTTGGTGCTGAAGCTTTAAGAGTTCCTTTCACTGGAACTAAGGGGCCGAGCCCAACTCCTGAAAAACAACCCCACACCATGATCCCCCCTCCACCAAACTTTACACTCAGCACAATGCAGTCAGACAAGTACCGTCTCCTGGCAACCGCCAAACCCAGATTCGTCCATCGGATTGCCAGATGGAGAAGCGTGATTGGTCACTCCAGAGAACTCGTCTCCACTGCTCTAGAGTCCAGTGGTGGCGCTTTACTCCACTGCATTCCACTCTTTCCATTGCGCTTGGTGATGTAAGGCTTGGATGCAGCTGCTCGGCCATGGAAACCCATTCCATGAAGCTCTCTACGCTGTTCTTGAGCTGATCTGAAGGCCACGTGAAGTTCGGAGGTCTGTAGTGATTGACTCTGCAGAAAGTTGGTGACCACTGTGCACTATGCTCCTCAGCATCCGCTGACCGCTCTGTCATTTTACGTGGCCGACCACTTCGTGGCTGAGTTGCTGTCGTTCCCAATCGCTTCCACTTTGTTATAATCCCACTGACAGTTGACTGTGGAATATTTAGTAGTGAGGAAATTTCACGACTGGACTGGCGTCCGATCACGGTACCACGCTGGAATTCACTGAGCTCCTGAGAGCGACCCATTCTTTCACCAATGTCTGTAGAAGCAGTCTGCAGGCCTAGGGGCTCGGCTTCATACACCTGTGGCCATGGAAGTGATTGGAATACCTGAATTCAGTGATTTGGATGGGTGAGTGAATACTTTTGGAAATATATATAAATGAAATATATAAATAAATGAAAAATGGTGTGATCATATGGTTTATATTTAACCATCAAAAGATTCTCATGTTTTCAATGATGTGAAACACTGATTCTATCATGTTGTTTAAAATGAATTCTGTTCCAGAAGGAAACAGTGTGCACATTCAGAATAGCAACATCTAGCAATGCCTAAACAAAAGAGGAGATTAAAAGACAGAAATGGGCATTTTTAAGTGTTCTACATACACTGTAGAAAATCTTCTCTGGTTCTCGGCTCTGAGGATGAGATCGTCTGAACTGCTGCAGCTGTGGAGACACACAAACACACTGATTTCACAGACGGAATGAAGGAGTGTGTGTGTGTGTGTGTGTGTGTGTGTGTGTGTGTGTGTGTGTGTGTGTGTGTGTGTGTGTGTGTGTGTGTGTGTGAGAGTGTGTGTGTGTGTGTTCTACATACACTGTAGAAAGTCTTCTCTGGTTCTCGGCTCTGAGGATAAAATCTTCTGAACTGCTGCAGCTGTGGAGACACACAAACACACTGACGTAACCAGTGCTGAAGTACTAAGCACACGTGGAAATTGTATCTATGAAACTGGCCTGCCCACTGGCCATGTGTGTGTGTGTGTTTGTGTGAGTGTGTGTGTGTGTGTGTGTGTGTGTTTGTGTGAGTGTGTGTGTGTGTGTGTGTGTGTGTGTGTGTGTGTGTGTGTGTATTCTACATACACTGTCGAAAACCTCTGTTTTTTGTCTCTGAGGATAAAGTCATCTGAACTGCTGCAGCTGTGGAGACACACATGTGGTTTGAGGGGTGAGACCAGACAGTACAACTGCAGCTTTCTTCATATCAAACAAACCTGCACAACTGGCACCATAAAAATCTAAATAAATAAACTAAAGAAAGAAACACCTGTTGATAAAACTGAAAGTTTGCATACAAATCAGTCCAAAAATTTATTTTATTTCCCTCTGTTTCCAGCAGAAGCTCCTCTTACCCTGTGGAGAGATTTTCCTGAACTCCTCCCTGCAGAATTCCTCTAGTCTGTCTTTCAGATCAGAGAGAGATTTCCTCACTCCATCAAATGAGGGATGTTGATGGACAGTGATGCTGGAGGAGTCCTCACATCCAGCAGAGACACTCAGAGCCTGGAAGCTCTACAGAGAGAAAACAGAGCAGAGAGAGTTAAAGGCGGAATGAACTATGTCAAATTAGACGAGAGACACTGGCGACTATGGTGAACTATAAAAATGGACCAAAAACGGCAGCAGCAGTCGTGTTGTCCACTTTTGTCCATTTAATATACAGCAGCATGTCATACAATGTTAGAAACTACATATTCTATCTGGCATTACTTTTCAATTCAACACGGTTTAAGGCGAATGTGAGCACTTAGACATGCAGATAACACCAGGTTATCATAAGCTTCCATAGCCTGTTAGGTACTTAAAAGAGATGGTTCATGTCAAGCGAGTAACAGTAGAAGAACCATTTCTGGTGTTATATAGAACAATATAGAGCCGAATACAACACATTCTCCATCACTCTGGAGACCTATTTAACCATGCAAAGAACCATTTAACCATTTAATTCATGGTTCTAAATAGAAACACTGGCTGTACTAAGGAACCCTTGAAGAACCATCTTTTTTAAGCGTGTAGGTCAAGTGAAAATGTAAGTAGAATATTGGGAGCCAGCTGATTGACTACAAACTCAATATCTGTTGAACAATTATTGCTATGAACTTTTGGTAAGAGGCACTTTAGAGCCTCTGTGAGGAGCAGGTTCCTCTGTAGGTGAGTGATGGTTACCTGGAGGAACTGGATGTGATCCTCTGTGACTGAAAGCTGCTCCAGCTCAGTGTTCCTCCTCTTTAGATCATCAATCTCCTGCTGCAGGTTCTTCAGGAGTTCTTCAGTTTGTCTCAGCTGGTTCTTCTCCTGAATTCTGATCAGCTTTGTTACCTCAGAGCGCTTCTTCTCAATGGAGCGGATCAGCTCAGTGAAGATCCTCTCACTGTCCTCCACTGCTGTCTGTGCAGAGCGCTGTTAGGACACACACACACACTGGAACCTCCATATTTTCAACCTATTCCAACGCCCAGTTCAACAATGCCAGATACTTCTTTATTGAGTGGTTCAACAACTGGGATACAGCAAAAATTTGGAGCATCTAGGGGTCTTCAAGGGCTCTATCAGCCATGCTGTAGCAGTGAGGATCGACATCTGTATATCTAACTTTATTAACTGTTAGTCCCACTTTTCACCCAATAATGTAGACAAGATCCTCCTACCTTTTCAGGAAGAGGCCATTTGACTAACATTCAAAATGACCAATCACAGCCTATGATTTTGTTTTGGCATGCAGGGGTGATTGAGCGAATCCTAGGGATACATTTTTCTCTGAAAGGCTAATTTTTCATCACAATTTCCAGTGAAGGCAGCTGTTCACTATTGCTGACTAGAATTTAGCTGGAAGTACAAACTTTGTTTCCCACTTTAATGCTAAAACCACTCATCACAGATGAACAATCAAAATGCATGTTGAAAGATTCCCGATAGTTGTGACCATCTTCGTATGCAAAAGATATCACAGTCTTTTTCCAAGTGGGCAAAACATCTGAGGCTGAGACCATCTAATCAGGCATATAACAACTATAAAAACTGGGGACCCTCCTGGGTAAAGTGTTGCAGAGATTAGCGGTTGCCCTGAGCTGATGTTGTAACACCAGGGAGCAACGATGAGGTGGACGTATACGCTGAGAGAAGCAAGATTTATGAGGGGCAAATCCATAATCAGGGTCTAGACAGTGCAGGGTCAAAGAGCCAACACGGAGAGATGGAGGGACAGACATAACAAAAAGGAATACAGACTAAACACAAAAAACAGAGGCTAGGAAAAAATAACAGAGACCAGCAGAACAAACACCATACTATATAATACAATACATACAAAGAATGAACTACAAAGACCAGCAAACAGAGACAACGAGGTGATAAACACAGGTGGTACAATTAAAGGCAGGGTCTGGAAACAAGGGGGCAGGACCAGGAAAAAACAAGGAAGCAAAACAAAAGCACATGTAGGACTCGGAAGGGCCATTCGTGACAGATGTCCATTTTGAATTTGATGCCTGCAACATGTTCCAAAAAAGTTGGGATGGGGCAAAAAAAGACTGGTAAAGCTGTGTAATGCTAAAAAAACCTGGTGGTTAATTGGCAACAAGTAACATCCCAGATAGTCTTTCAGAAGTCGAGGAGTGGTCCACCACTCTGTGAAAGACTGCTCCACCAAATAGTGCAAAAATTCAAGAATAACATTTCTCTACATAAAATAGCAAAGAACTTCTGCTTTTCATCATAAAAGGTACAACATTTCATTAAAACACTCAGAGAATCTGGAGAAATCTATGTAGACATATGACAAGGCCAAAAACTAGTATTTGCTGGCCGTGATCTTTGGACACTCAGACGGCACTGCGTTAAAACAGACATGATTCTGTAGTGGAAATCATTGCATGGGCTCAGAAACACTTCTGACAACCACCGTCTGTAAACACAGTTCATCACTGCATCCACAAATGCTGTTAAACTCTAAAACACAAAGAAGAACCCAAATATAAACAGGATCCAGAAACGCTGCCACCTTCTCTGGGCCTGAGCTCATTTAAAATGGACTGAGGGGAAGTGGAAAAGTGACCTGTGGTCCAACGAATCAAGATTTGAAATTCTATTTGGAAATCATGGACACTGTGTCCACTGTGTCCTCCGGGCTAAAGACCAATCAGCTTGTTATCAGTGCACAGTTCAGAAGTCAGTATTCATGAGGATTTAGGGGGCATTAGTGCACATGGCGTGGGTGACCTGCACATCTGTGAAGGCATCATTAATGTTGAATGATATTTTGGCAACATATGCAGCTATCCAGACACACAGCGGTGAACATATATAGACACATAAAAAAATGGGGTTTACATGGTTTGTATATCATTGCATTCAAATTTTATCTACGTTCTGCACAGATGTGATTGTACTTCACACCAACTATCACATATGGAATGCTGTTATCTCAGTTTTCCCAAAGACTGCAAAAACTCATATGTCGTTACTGAGATGTGGCGTTTGGCTTTATCATTGATTTTTAAAGTCAGATTTTTAAAGTCGCTTGAGGCAAAGCGTTCCTTTCTCCTAGGATTTTATTGATGATGTCATCAGCAATTAGTTGACATCAACTTGAACTTCCATCACTTTAAAAATTGGAGGTGATGCAACTCCTGCTACTCACCTTAAGAGTGACCACAGCCTGTTTCAGCTCCTGGAGCTCCTTCTCTTTCTGCTGGAGTCTCTGCTGGGATTTCCTCTGAGCCTCCTTCAGCTGACGCTGATGAAAAATACATTATATGGATTTTAATTTACAAAGACTGCTGTAGAGTTGAAGCTCTCTCTTACATTTAATACCTTCTATATATCATGTGGCCACTACAAAGGTGTAAAAAGGCTGGAAGATTGATGTTGGTCACTGAATGCATTGTCTTGTGTAAAAATGACCACATTTTTAAAAATATATCTTTGCTTCTATTGAACTAGGATCATTATTCAGTTATTTGTCTTCAGACTTGTTAACTCCAAAACTCACATTCATGACTCATTACGTGAAATGATCCACTGAAATGACACTTTAACTCACTAATGCAATTCATTCTAGTTCAGCAACACAATAAACATGAACTGATTCTACAAGATTTATCTTGTCTCACCTGTTTCTCGGTTCTCTCGGCTGCAGCTGCTACTGTATCGTGGCCTTTGTGTTCATGCATCGTACACAAATAACAGATGCAGCTTTGGTCAGTACGGCAGTAGATCTTGACCACTTCATCATGTTGCGAGCAGATCTTCTCCTGTAGTGGTGTGGAGACTTGGACCAGCTGGTGTTTGATCAAGGCTGGAATTTCCAGGTGAGGTTTAAGATGAGTTTCACAGAGAGACGCTACACACACCAAACAGGACTTGATGGCTTTGAGTTTCCTCCCAGTGCAGAAATCACACTCCACATCTCCAGGTCCAGCGTAACAGTGAGCAGGAGAAGCAGCTTGGAGTTCTGTCTTCTTCAGTTTCTCCACCATTTCAGCTATAAAGTAGTTCCTGCGTAGAACAGGCCTCGGAGTGAAGGTCTCTCTGCACTGGGGGCAGCTGTAGACCCCCCTCTGATCCTCATGATCCCAGCAGCCATTAATACACACCACACAGAAACTGTGTCCACAGGGAATGGTCACTGGATCATTCAGCAGATCCAGACAGACTGGACAGCTGAACTGGTCCTGATCTACTGAAATACTGGCCTCTGCCATTTTCCTGATCTCACAGACTGAGAGAGAGAGAGAGAGAGAGAGAGAGAGAGAGAGAGAGAGAGAGCAGCACTCTGGGATAAGTTTCGTTTTCTCTGAACTGAGTAGGAGGGACTTCCTGCCTGTGTTTGTTAATGACTCAATGGCTGTGTTCAAAATAGCACACTGAGCACTTTGTAGGCCAACTACTTGCTACGTTTGGGCCAATAACAGTATGCAAGTGGTGTGACAGGCTGTTTGGAACACAGCCATAGAGAGAGACGATGGACAGAGAGGGAAGGAGAAAGAGAGAAGAAGGAAAGAGATTAATAAAGACAGAATTCCTTCCTGGGAGCCTGGAAAGCGGCCCCTGTGGACCAGAGCCGTCAATGTAGTCTCATGGATTAAATGGGCCCAACTTGTACGAGTAAATCAATGTGTATCTTCAGATCTACTGACTGACTCACAACTCGACTCGGACTCACCCTTGACTGACTCATGACTCCAAGGGTGGGTTGAACGTTGAAGGGACTGAATATGATCTTCCTTGCGCATGTGTGTGTGTGTGTGTATGGGGGGGGGTGTACAGTAATATAATGACCATGCAATAGATGTAATAGTTGGTACAATATGGTGATATAGGCAGCTATATTAACACTAATCAGAAGTCCAGCCACGGTCAGTTATGTCTACTAGGGTGTAGATATTGTGGCGTCCCACCACTGGCCATGCTGTCACAGGATTCCTGGAGGCGTGGCCATGCAAAGAGACCATGCAAAGGGGCTCTCGGGCAGTGCCGAGCTTGGGGAGATAATGTGTTAAAGTTGTTTCTCAGTTTCAGATGTGTTGTTTGTGCTGGTTAATATTGGGCAGTGGGGTCAGTAGAGTGGGGTTGTGTTTTCCGTGAAGCAGAGTTGTGTGGTTATTGGTGACCTGAACAGCGCTGGGCAGTGATATCTCCTCACTGCCTGTTCTAATAAGCACAACTGCCCACGTGCCCAATGCTTCCCACGTCTTACTCTACGCTGACGCTACAGTGTTCATGCTTTTATATGTAAATATAAAATATTCCAATCTCTCTCTCTCTCTCTCTCTCTCACTCACTCACTCACTCTCTATCGCTCTCACTCTCACTCACTTACTCTCTCTCACTATCACTCACTCTCTCTCTCACTCTCTCTATCACTCACTCTCTCTCTCACTCTCTCTATCACTGTCTCTCACTCACTCTCTCTCACTATCGCTCACTCTCTCACTATCCCTCTCACTCTCACTCACTCACTCCCTCACTCTCACTGTCTGTCTTTTTCTGCATGTCTCCCAATCTCTCTCACTCTTTCTCACTCTCTCTCACTCTCAGTCTCTCTCATTGTCACTTTCTCTCACTCTGTCTCTCTTTCTCTCACTCACTCTCTCACTTTGTCTCTCTCACTCACTCACTCACTCACTCACTCATTCTCTCTCTCTTTCTCTATGTTTTCTGTTTAATTAGCTTTTACATGCAATATTGTCAAATCCATAAAAAACTATACATGTATAATTTGATTGCTTTAATCTGAAGACATTAATATAATTAATTTATGAATCTACCTGAAAAGTGTCCATCACATAAAGCAGACTCTCATTTCAGATCACACAACCTCACAGTTCCATCAGCAAACCAGGGAATACCACTAACTCCGAACCCAACATAGAGCGGCTGAGTGAATGTGGTGTGGACTGTGTGTAGGAGGGTCAGTGTGTCAGAGACGCTGTAGAAGGACAGAGTTCCTGCCCTGTGATTCACATACACTCCTATTCTGGAGGAAGATGGAGCTGAGAGCTCAGTCTCAATGTTGTTGTGCCAGAAAGAGAGATTCTTAGAACACAACAGACTCCAGGACTGATTGTTGCGTCCAAACCTGCTCTCATTACTCGCTCCTTTCCTGCTGATCCCTTTATACGACACTGATATGAACACCAAGTAACTCCACTCGACCTCCCAGTAACAGCGTCCACTCAGACTCTCCTTACACAACACCTGCTTCCAGTAGTCAAATCTCTCTGGATGGTCAGAGTAACGCTGATCTCCTCCTCTCCACTGCACCACTCTGTTCTTCTGAGACAGACTGAGTTGATGATGTACAGTGTTGGGATCCAGAGTCAGTGGACAGAAATCTGAAATAATCAAACATCTCAGGGGTTTATTCACAGAGTAAATCCATGATAAATAAAATATGCTTCTCAGTTGTTATTTCTACATTATGTGTTTTGTTATAAAAATACAAATACAATATGAATCTAAAATACAAATGTAGAGTATTTTGATTGTTGTCTAATGACCAACAGGGGAAAAAAGCTGTGATCATATTTAAACCACCAAACATCATTTTATCATCAGTGTAGAAAATCTGTGTCTGTATGTATGGGTGTGTGTGTGAGTGAGAGTGTGTGTGTGTGTGTGTGTGTGTGTATGTATGTTAGTATGTGAGTGTGTGTGTGAGTGTGTGTGTGTCTGTGTGTGAGTGTGTGTGTGTGTCTGAGTGTGTGTGAGTGTGGGTGTGTATATATGTATGAATGTGTGTGTGAGTGTGTGTGTGTGTGTGTGTGTGTGTGCGCATGTGTGTGTGAGTGAGAGAGTGTGTGTATGTGTGTGAGTGTGACTGTGTGAGTGTGTGTTTGTGTGTGTGTGAGTGAGAGAGTATGTGTATGTGTGTGTGTGTCTGTATATGTGTGAGTTTGTGTGAGTGTGTGTGTGTGTTTATGGATGTGTGTGAGTGTGTGTGTGTGTGTGTGTGTGTATGTGTATGTCTGTGTGTACATGCATGTGAGTGTGTGTCTGTGAGTGTGTGTGTGTGTGTGTGAGTGAGAGAGTGTGTGTATGTGTGTGAGTGTGACTGTCTGAGTGTGTGTTTGTGTGTGTGTGAGTGAGAGTGTGTGTATGTGTGTCTGTATATGTGTGAGTGTGTGTATGGGTGTGTGTGTGTGTGTGTGTGTATATGTGTATGTCTGTGTGTACATGCATGTGAGTGTGTGTGTGTATATGTGTGAGTGTGTGTGTTGTGTCTGTGTGTGTATGTGTCTGAGTGTGACTCAGTGTGTGTGTGTGTGTGAGTGTGGGTGTGTATATATATGTATGATTGTGTGTGTGTGTGTGTGTATGAGTGTGTGAGTAGGTGAGTGTGTGTGTGTGTGAGAGAGAGTGTGTGTGTGTGTGTGAGTGAGTGTGACCAGGTGTGTGTGTGTGTGTGTGAGTGTGTGTGAGTGTGTGTGTGTGTGTGTGTGTGTGTGAGTGTGTGTGTGTGTGTGTGTGTGTGTGTGTGTGTGTGTGTGTTCTACATACACTGTAGAAAGTCTGCTCTGGTTCTCGGCTCTGAGGATGAGATCGTCTGAACTGCTGCAGCTGTGGAGACACACAAACACACTGAATTAACAGACTGAATGAAGGAGTGTGTGTGTGTGTGTGTGTGTGTGTGTTCTACATACACTGTAGAAAGTATGCTCTGGTTCTCGGCTCTGAGGATGAGATCGTCTGAACTGCTGCAGCTGTGGAGACACACAAACACACTGATTTAACAGACTGAATGAAGGAGTGTGTGTGTGTGTGTGTGTGTGTGTGTGTGTGTGTGTGTGTGTGTGTGTGTGTGTGTGTGTGTGTTCTACATACACCATAGAAAGTCTTCTCTGGTTCTCGGCCCTGAGGATGAGATCGTCTGAACTGCTGCAGCTGTGGAGACACACAAACACACTGATTTAACAGACGGAATGAAGGAGTGTGTGAGTGTGTTTCTGTGTGTGTGAGTGTGTGTGTGTCTGTTATCAGATTATCTGTCGTCTCTCTGCGCATGAAATGTTGTCACTCTTTGTTGAGCTGCTAGTGAGCAATGTGATTTGAGGGGTGAGACCAGACAGTACAACTGTACAACAGTACAACCTTCACAACTCATCATCTAACTACTTAATCCATATGGGGTCGCAGTAGCACTTGGGAGAACAGCCAATCAGGGGCTACACAGGTCATGTTCAGCCAATCAGCTTAAAAATGTAGAGCAGGTGTCTAGTTGCTTCCGTTTTTTTCCGAGTTCGCCGCCGCAAGGATGAGAGCAGCTGCCCGCTAAAGGCACAGGAGGGAAAACTTGAAAAATCGGCATTAAAAAACGATAAGGGAAAGAGAAGGTCAGTGCACTTATCTATTAAGAGTTTTATACGGTGTAAATATTTTTTTTCTTTGTTTGTTTTCTTTCATTGTAAAAATATAGGAGTGGCTACTCAACATTTATTCCAGTGTCTGATTCGTCATTGCTGCTCAACTTATTGGCTCCTAAAAAATTTGGTGTCTTCTGATTCTGGCCGTGGGCTTATTGTCAGTCCAACCCATTATTATACTGTAATACACTTTTATATTACTAAAATTGGTTACACCTGCAACTTCCTCCAGTTCTTTCCCAGGGACCCCAAGGCGCTCCCAGGCCAACTTGGAGATGTAATCCCTCCAGCGGATCCTAGGATGACCCCAGGGTCTTATCCCCCACCGGGAGGTGTCCAGGGAGCATCCAAATCAGATGCCTGAACCACCTCAGCTCCTCTCAATGCGGAAGAGTAGCGGCTCTACTCCGAGCTCATCCCAGATGGCCGAACTCCTCACCCTTTCAAATACAGTGTAGCCCACCACCCTGCGAAGAAAGCTCATTTTCGCTGCTTGTTTTTCACAATCTCATTCTTTCGATCACTACCCGCAGCTCATGACCATAGTTGAGAGTCGGGATGTAGACCAACCGGTAAACAGAGCGCATTGCCTTATGGCTCAGCTCTCTCTTCACCACTACAGTCCGGTACAGTGACCGCATTACTGCTGTTGCCTGTCCCAGCCTGCGGCTGATCTCATGATCCCTTATCCCATCACTCGTGAAGAAGACCCCGAGATTCTTAAACTCCTCCACCTGGGCCAAGTCCTTTCCCCTTACCTGGATTGTGCATGCCATCATTTTCCAGGCTAAGACCATGGGCACATATTTGGAGGTGCTGATCCGCATACCAACCCCTTCACACTCAGCTGCAAACTGCTCCAGTGAGCGCTGGAGGCAAAAATGTGATACAGCCAAAAGAACAACATTGTCTGTAAATAGCTGAGACGCCACCCTCCGGCCTCCACACATAATTCTCTCCTGACCTTGGCTACGCCTTGACACCCTGTCCATGAATATCATGAACAGGAGTGGAGACAGGGCACAACCCTGCTGGACAGAATCAACTATCTGAGTTTCAACTATCGGTTGCAGTCTGGCGTAGACTTTCCCAGGGAGGCTGAGCAGTGTGATGCCCCGATAGTTGGCACATACCTTCCCGTTCCGCTTTTTTAAAAATGGGGACCACCACCTCGGTCTGCCAGTCCAAGGGTACTGTTCCTGAGGTTCATGTAATATTGCAGAGGCATGTCAGCCACGACAGCCCCACAATATCCAGAGCCTTAAGCATCTCTGGACAAATCTCATCCACCCCTGGTGCCTTGGCACTGAAAAGTTTGCCAACTACCTCAGTGACCTCCACCAGGGAAATGGAGCTTGACACGCCAGAGGCCTCTGGCCCTGACTCCTGTGAGGGAGGCATCTCTCCCAGATTAAGGAGTTCTTCAAAGTGCTCCTTCCACCGACTGACAACATCCTCATTTGAAGTCAGAGTTTCTTTACCCTTGCCGAATACAGCTTGGGTGCAGACACCCCGACCACTCCTGAGTCGCCGGACAGTTGTCCAGAAAACTCCTTGAAGCCGACCAAAAGTCTTTTTCCATGGCTTCACCAAACTTCTCCCATGCCCCGGATTTTGCTTCTGCCACCATTGCGGCTGCCACCTTCTTTGCCTGTCGGTACGTCTCAGCTGAGTCAGGAGTCCTTTGGGCCATCCATTCCCTAAAGGCCTCTTTCTTCAGCTTCACGGCCTCCCTCACCACTGGTATCCACCAGGGGGTTCCAACAGGCACCCCTAAGCTTTTGGCCACAGCTATGCCTGGCAGCTTCCACAATGGAGGTTTTGAACAGAGTCCATTCATACTCTATGTCCCCCACCTCCCGTGGGACGTCAGAAAAGCTCTCCTGGAGGTGGGAGTTGAAATCATTCTGAACAGGGGCCTCCGACAGTCGTTCCCAGCACACCCTCACTATTCACTTGGGCCTACTGGGTCTGACCATCAGTTTTCCTTGCCATCTGATCCAACTCACTACCAGATGGTGAACAGTTGACAGCTCAGCACCTCTCTTTACCTGAGTGTCCAGAACATACAGTCCCAAGTCAGATGAAACGACAACAAAGTCAATCATTGATCTCTGACCCAAGGAGCTCTGGTACCATGTACCGTGTTCGAACTTGGTGTTCATTATGGAAAATCCATGCCTGGCACAGAAGTTTAATAACAATTCACCATTTGGATTTAGATCGGGCAGGCCGTTCTTCCCAATCACACCTCTCCAGGTCTCCCAGACATTGCCAATGTGAGCAATGAAGTCTCCCAGTAAGACTATGCAGTCTGAAGGGGGCACCCTTTCCAGAACCCCGCCCACTCGCTCCAAGAAGGCCAAATACTCTGACTTGTTGTTTGGTGCATAAGGACACACAACAGTCAGAGTTTTCCTCTTTGCGATTTTAATTCGCACTGAGGCGACCCTCTCGTCCACTGGGACAACTCCAACTGTACAGCCGCCAGCTGGGGACTCGTGAGTATCCCCACTCCTGCCCGGCACCTCTCCCCATGTGCAACCCCTGAGTTGGAGAGGGACTAACCCCTGTGAAGGAGTTTGGTTCCAGAGCTGACACTGTAGGTGGAGGTGAGCACAACTATATCTAGTTGGTACCTCTCAACCTCCTGCACAAGCTCTGGCTCCTTCCCCCGCCAGTGAGGTTACATTCCACATGCCAAGAGCCAGTTTCGGCCACAAGGGCCTAGGCTGCCAAGGGCCCCCCTGCAATCTCCCACTGCCTGTGCAGCACTGCACCGCTCCCCCATGCTGGACCTTGTGGGTGGTTGGCCCACCTGGTCCCACCACGTTGCCTCTTTGGGCTAAGCCCAGCCAGGTTACATGGGCTGCCCGGCCTCCAGGCGCTCGCCGGGGGACACTACCCCCAGGTCTGGCCCAAGGGGTAGGTCCCGGTGACTGTATCCCAGGCAGGTTACACGGTATTCTATGCCCATTTGTCATGGTGGGTTTTTTGGATTGTGTTAGTCTGGGTCTTCACTCCAGACCTGTTCACCCTGGGAGACCCTACCAGGAGCATATTGCTCCCTATGACTTAGCTCTGAAGACCCCTAGACCACACAAGCCCTTCTGCCATGACAAGGCCCCAATCCAGGAAGGGCCTGCACAACTGGCACAATAAAAATATGAATAAATAAACAAAATAAAGAAACACCTGTTCATAAAACTGAAAGTTTGCATACAAATCAGTCCAAAAATGTATTTTATTTCCCTCTGTTTCCAGTAGAAGCTCCTCTTACCATGTGGAGAGATTTTCCTGAACTCCTCCTTGCACAAATCCTCTAGTCTGTCTTTCAGATCAGAGAGAGATTTCCTCACTCCATCAAATGAGGGATGTTGATGGACAGTGAAGCTGGAGGAGCCCTCACATCTAGCAGAGACTCTCAGAGACTGGAAGCTCTACAGAGAGAAAACAGAGCAGAGAGAGTTAAAGGAGGAATGAACTATGTCAAATTAGGCGAGAGACACTGGCGACTATGGTGAACTATAAAAATGGACCAAAAACGGCAGCAGCAGTCGTGTTGTCCACTTTTGTCCATTTAATATACAGCAGCATGTCATACAATGTTAGAAACTACATATTCTATCTGGCATTACTTTTCAATTCAACACGGTTTAAGGCGAATGTGAGCACTTAGACATGCAGATAACACCAGGTTATCATAAGCTTCCATAGCCTGTTAGGTACTTAAAAGAGATGGTTCATGTCAAGCGAGTAACAGAAGAAGAATCATTTCTTGTGTTATATAGAACAATATACAGCCGAATACAACACATTCTCCATCACTCTGGAGACCTATTTAACCATGCAAAGAACCATTTAACCATTTAATTCATGGTTCTAAATAGAACCACTGCCTGTACTAAGGAACCCTTGAAGAACCATCTTTTTTAAGCGTGTAGGTCAAGTGAAAATGTAAGTAGAATATTGGGAGCCAGCTGATTGACTACAAACTCAATATCTGTTGAACAATTATTGCTAGGAACATTTGGTAAGAGACACTTTAGAGCCTCTCTGAGGAGCAGTTTCCTCTCTAGGTGAGTGACTGTTACCTGGAGGAAGTGGATGTGATCCTCTGTGACTGAAAGCTGCTCCAGCTCAGTGTTCCTCCTCTTTAGATCATCAATCTCCTGCTGCAGGTTCTTCAGGAGTTCTTCAGTTTGTCTCAGCTTGTTCTTCTCCTGAGTTCTGATCAGCTTTGTTACCTCAGAGCGCTTCTTCTCAATGGAGCGGATCAGCTCAGTGAAGATCCTCTCACTGTCCTCCACTGCTATCTGTGCAGAGCGCTGTTAGGACACACACACACAAGATGAAGCTCCATTTAAACACCAGCTATCATTCACTCTCTCACTGGGACTCTAGATCAGTGTTTCCCAGTCCAGTCCTCTGGAACATCAGCCACATTTTCAATCTATCCCAACGCCCAGTTCAGCAATGCTAGGTACAGTGGGGAGAACAAGTATTTGATACACTGCTGATTTTTCAGGTTTCCCACTTGCAAAGCATGTAGAAGACTGTAATTTTTATCATAGGTACTCTTCAACTGTGAGTGATGGAATCTAAAACAAAAATCCAGAAAAATACATTGTATGATTTTTAAATAATTAATTTCCATTTTATTGTGTGAAATAAGTATTTGATCATCTATCAACCAGTAAGAATTTTGGCTCTCACAGACATGTTACTTCTTCTTTAAGAAGCCCTCCTGTTCTCCACTCATTACCTGTATTAACTGCACCTGTTTGAACTCGTTACCTGTATAAAAGACCACACACTCAATCAGTCAGACTCCAGCATCTCCACAATGCCCAAGACCAGAGAGCTGTGTAAGGACATCAGGGATAAAATTGCAGACCTGCACAAGGCTGGGATGGGCTACAGGACAATAGGCAAGCAGCTTGGTGAGAAGGCAACAACTGTTGGTGCAATTATTAGAAAATGGAAGAAATGCAAAATAACAGAAAATCTCCCTCGGTCTGGGGCGCCATGCAAGATCTCACCTCGTGGAGCATCAATGATCTTGAGGAAGGTGAGGAATGAGCCCAGAACTACACGGCAGGACCTGGTCAATGACCTGAATAGAGCTGGGACCACAGTCTCAAAGAAAACAATCAGTAACACTCTACGCCGTCAAGGATTAAAATCCTGCAGTGCACGCAAGGTGCCCTTCCTCAAGCCAACGCATGTCAAAGCCCGTCTGAAGTTTGCAAATGACCATCTGAATGATCCAGAGGAGGAATGGGAGAAGGTCATGTGGTCTGATGAGACAAAAATAGAACTTTTTGGTTTAAACTCCACTCGTCATGTTTGGAGGAAGAAGAATGATGAGTACAACCCCAAGAACACCATCCCAACCGTGAAGCATGGCGGTGGAAACATCATTCTTTGGGGATGCTTTTCTGCAAAGGGGACAGGACGACTGCACCGTATTGTGGGAAGGATGGATGGGGCCATGTATCGTGAGATTTTGGCCAACAACCTCCTTCCCTCAGTAAGAGCACTGAAGATGGGTCGTGGCTGGGTCTTCCAGCATGATAACGACCCAAAACACACAGCCAGGGCAACTAAAGAGTGGCTCCGTAGGAAACATCTTAAGGTCCTGGAGTGGCCTAGCCAGTCTCCAGACCTGAATCCAATAGAAAATCTTTGGAGGGAGCTTAAAGTCCGTGTGGCCCAGCGACAGCCACGAAACCTGAAGGCTCTGGAGGAGATCTGTATGGAGGAGTGGGCCAAAATCCCTGCTGCAGTGTGTGCAAACCTTGTCAAGAACTACAGGAAACGTCTCATCTCTGTAATTGCAAACAAAGGTTTCTGCACCAAATATTAAGTTTCTTTTTCTGGTGTATCAAATACTTATTTCACACAATAAATTGGAAATTAATTATTTAAAAATCATACAATGTATTTTCCTGGATTTTTGTTTTAGATTCCATCACTCACAGTTGAAGAGTACCTATGATAAAAATTACAGTCTTCTACGTGCTTTGCAAGTGGGAAAACCTGAAAAATCAGCAGTGTATCAAATACTTGTTATCCCCACTGTACTTCTTTAATGAGTGGTTCAACAACTGGGATACAGCAAAAATGTCGACCATCTAGGGGTCTTCATGAGCTCCATCAGAAAAAAGAATGTCCATGCTGTAACAGTATATATATATATATATATATATATATTTGTCTGTATATCTAACTTTATTAACTGTTATGATTCTGTAGTGGAAACTGCATGGGCTCAGAAAAACTTTTGAAAACCACTGTTTGTGAACACAGTTCATCACTGCATCCACAAATGCTGTTAAAACTCTAAAACAGAAAGAAGAAACCAAATATAAACAGGATCCAGAAATGCTGCCACCTTCTCTGGGCCTGAGCTCATTTAAAATGGACTGAGGGGAAGTGGAAAAGTGTCCTGTAGTCGACGAATCAACATTTTAAATTCTTTTTAGAAATCATGGATGCTGTGTCCTCCGGTCTAAAGACCACTCATCTTGCTATAAGTGCACAGTTCAAAAGTCAGTATTCATGATGGTTTAGGGGGGCATTAGTACACATGGCATGAGTGACCTGCACATCTGTGAAGGCACAATTAATGCTGAATGATATATATGTGTTTTGGCAACATCTGCTACAGAAAAGTAGTATTTTTCTTTAAAAATATGATTTAAATTGCGTATCCTGATAAAGTCATGTGTCGGAGAGTGGGCATAATACTCTATATTCCCACAAAGTTTGAAGTTGGGTAATCTTATTTTTGTAGAGCACTAAATTGCGATTGGGACTGGGATTGTTACACCTTCATCGCTGACTTTTAAAGTCGGATTTTTAAAGTCGCTTGAGGCAAAGCGTTCCTTTCTCCTAGGATTTTATTCATGACATCATCAGCAATTAGTTGACATCAACACTAATTTTCATCACTTTAAAAATTGGAGGTGATGCAACTCCTCCTACTCACCTTAAGAGTGACCACAGCCTGTTTCAGCTCCTGCAGCTCCTTCTCTTTCTGCTGGAGTCTCTGCTGGGATTTCCTCTGAGCCTCCTTCAGCTGACCCTGAGGAAAAATACATTATATGGATTTTAATTTACAAAGACTGCTGTAGAGTTGAAGCTCTTTCTTACATTTAATACCTTCTATATATCATGTGGCCACTACAAAGGTGTAAAAAGGCTGGAAGATTGATGTTGGTCAGTGAATGCATTGTCTTGTGTAAAAATGACCACATTTTTAAAAATATATCTTTGCTTCTATTGAACTAGGATCATTATTCAGTTATTTGTCTTCAGACTTGTTAACTCCAAAACTCACATTCATGACTCATTACGTGAAATGATCCACTGAAATGACACTTTAACTCACTAATGCAATTCATTCTAGTTCAGCAACACAATAAACATGAACTGATTCTACAAGATTTATCTTGTCTCACCTGTTTCTCGGTTCTCTCGGCTGCAGCTGCTACTGTATCATGGCCTTTGTGTTCATGCATTGTACACAAATAACAGATGCAGCTTTGGTCAGTACGGCAGTAGATCTTGACCACTTCATCATGTTGAGAGCAGATCTTCTCCTGTAGTCGTGTGGAGGCTTTGACCAGCTGGTGCTTCTTAAACGCAGGAGACTGATAGTGAGACTGAACATGAGTCTCACAGTAAGATGCCAAACACACCAAACAGGACTTGATGGCTTTGCGTTTCCTCCCAGTGCAGAAATCACACTCCACATCTCCAGGTCCAGCGTAACAGTGACTGTCTGTCTTCTTCAGTTTCTCCACCATTTCAGCTATAAAATAGTTCCTGCGTAGAACAGGCCTCGGAGTGAAGGTCTCTCTGCACTGGGGGCAGCTGTAGACCCTCCACAGAGCCTCCTGATCCCAGCAGCCATTAATACACACCATACAGAAACTGTGTCCACAGGGAATGGTCACTGGATTCTTCAGCAGATCCAGACAGACTGGACAGCTGAACTGGTCCTGATTTACTGAAATACTGGCCTCTGCCATTTTCCTGATCTCACAGACTGAGAGAGAGAGAGAGAGAGAGAGAGAGAGAGAGAGAGAGAGAGCAGCACTCTGGGATAAGTTTCGTTTTCTCTGAACTGAGTAGGAGGGGCTTCCTGCTTGTGTTTGTTAATGACTCATTGGCTGTGTTCAAAATAGCACACTGAGCACTGTGTAGGCCAACTACTTGCTACGTTTGGGCCAATAACAGTATGCAAGTGGTGTGACAGGCTGTTTGGAACACAGCCATAGAGAGAGACGGTGGAGAGAGGGAAGGAGAAAGAGAGAAGAAGGAAAGAGATTAATAAAGACAGAATTCCTTCCTGGGATTCTGGAAAGCGGCCCCTGTGGACCAGAGCCGTTAATGTAGTCTCATGGATTAAATGGGCCCAACTTGTACGAGTAAATCAATGTGTATCTTCAGATCTACTGACTGACTCACCCTTGACTGACTCATGACTCCAAGGGTGGGTTGAACGTTGAAGGGACTGAATATGATCTTCCTTGCGCATGTGTGTGTGTGTGTGTATGGGGGGGGGTGTACAGTAATATAATGACCATGCAATAGATGTAATAG